>NC_059226.1:25629998-25822498 GCF_020615455.1 Coregonus clupeaformis | reverse complement strand
CTCTACCAGCCTCCAGTCCAGTCCATTCTGAGCCACAGAATTATTTGTTATTTTCCATAAAAGCAACAGCCAAGTGCATGAATAATACAAAAATGTTATATATCAAAAACATGACATATAGTGGAGCCCTAGCTGCTCCCCTACTCCCTACTCCTCTATAGTACTGCAGTTTAGGTAGAGTACAACTGGCCGACACAGGTACCCAGCAGTCAAAGCAATTAAGTGATCCTGTGAATTGCTACGTGCTAACAGGGGTTTGATGCTAATTGGGAAAGCCATCTCCATGTCTTTGAGCGAGCAGGCCTCTTTGAAGGTGTGTGTGTGTGCCACGGACCCTGCTCAATCTCTCCTAACTACCCCTCCTCTTCCATCGCCACATCTCAGCCGTGCTGGGCGGTGGTGGGTGGTAGGGGTGTGGTGGCCTGCCTGGGCAAGGACAGTGTGGCACAGAGGGGCCGGCTGGTACTTCTGGATCTTTATCTAACCCAGTTAATCTGAGGGGGAAGATTTACACGATGCTGTGGTGTGTGTTGTTGTCGCCCAGCATTTAGTTACGGGCAGGGGAGGGAGGGAGCGTCTCTCTCCTGTTTGAGGTGCAGGTGTTGAGCATTACTCTGTCGTCCCTCAGGAGGCCTGTCAGCACTGGATCAGTCTGGGGAACCTGCAAGCTCCCCTCATTAGAATATTTATTCACCAAGCAGATGTTCTTACCGGGCGCAATTACCTTTGGCTTACATTTCCTGTTGCCCCCTGATATAGATGAATGTGTATCCAAAGACAGGCCCTGGTTATGCAGCGTACTCCTGGGTACACCCACCGCCATCTCCTCCTCCTCCCAGAAGTAAAGTCTCCAAACAGACAACAGACCATCTGGTCAGTGTTAATTACTGCCCTCCTCACCCCAACCACCACCTCCACCTCTGTCACTAGAGGTGGAGCAAACCGGAATAATCCTAGAGATGGACGATTGAGGAATGGAGAGATGGTAGAATGGAGAGATGGAGGAATGGAGGGGTGGCCTGTATATCATTCTCTCCACTCGTTTAAACCTTTGCATTAGAAGAGGAGGTGAGGAGGGGAGAAAATATGCATGTTTCTGTCCTCCCCTGAATGCCATGAATAATTGAGCAGGGCAGGGCCCTGGCTGCTGAGCAGAGAGCCTGGTAATGGGGGGAGAGCAGAGTGGATATATGGCTGCCTTGGCTGGCATGGAGAATTGGTTTATTGTTGACTTCCCCAACACACCCCCAACACACTCACTCATGCTACAGATGTAGGATCTTAATTTGAGCCAGTTTGCTATAGCAGGAAAATAATCCTGCAGCAACAGGAAATGGGAATTATTATGTGGATTATAATTCATGGACATTTTTGTAGGGGTTGATAAATTTTTTGTTAGGGCAAATCAAGTCACAAATGTCAAAGTGACCTCAAATACACTACAAGTTTTACATTTCCTGCATTGCAGGAAAGTTCTCCTGCAACAGGATGATCAAAATGACTGTAGTGGCAGTGCCAGTCCCCGCCACTGAATCCACTGAATCTTTCAGTATGTTTCACCTATTTTAATGGTTGTTTGTGTGTTTGAAACAACATGGGGTTCCATGGATAGCCTCTGGCATGTTAGAACAAGGTAGGTAAGGGAAGTCAGCAAGTCAGATCCGTAACTTCGGGATAAGGATTGGCTCTAGACAATGCCTAATGTGTTGGGGCGAGGCATCACGTTACTGAGCCAAGAGGTGATTGGTTGTATTAGATATAAATTAAATTAAATAAACTCTGGGAATACTCTGTCCCAATGTTTGTGATTCAGTATTTTAATGAATACATTATGAAAAGTTAGTGTTACTATGTTTTGTCAGAATGCAAAGAAAAGTCTATCAGGAATCTGAAAAAGAAATCAGAACAAACTACTGTTTGGGGTCTTTATCTGTCTGACTAGCGGAGGCTATTGAGATGCATGGAGGATTGCAGTGTATGGAAGGAGTGATCAGCCATTCAGGACAGGGGGAGGCTGGGCAGCAAGTCCAGGCTGCTGGTTTCATATTGCAAAGATGAAGTGTCTGTGATCGTTTGTTAATGTATTAATTGATCTGTGTCCTCAGACAGACGAATTAGGAGTAGTGTCACGTAGACTCTTTAGTACTCCCTGAGACGCTTTCATTAGCTGGTGCTAGTCGCCTCTCCCTCCACCCCCCATCCCAGGCCACTGTCGCTGTCGCCACACACTTACTGATGCCCTAATAACTCTGGACGCTTCTATCTCCCTGCCCCGGATAGTCCAAAACACAGCCGCCAGGAAGAACTTGGGGCTTACATCATCAAACGAGAGGTATTTCCTTTTTAAGGTGAATTTTAGTAGTGCTTCAGTTGAAGGGAACTTGTGAAGATGTGAGGTACATAAATCAATATGAAGTTACTCGTAACATGGGATAATGGCTGTTAATAACCATTCATTAACTTTCATAGGCACATTTTACTGCTCACATGGCACACAGACATGGGCTAGTGTCATGGCATGCTATAAACGGCATGAACTTTGGTGTGCTATAAAGCTTTGCGAAGAAACTATTCTCGTCTACATTCTCATTGTTTTTAGCAGGATATGGTTTGTCTTATTTAACATCAAGACAATAAAGGCTGTGTTAATCCAACAGTTGAACAACTTTCAGCCTCCAAAACTTTGTGGAAACATCGTACTTGCACATTCCCTCAGAGCATTTGAAAGACTGCAGAAGGCCTGGAGATCAGCCTTTAGACTGAGAAACAGGAAGAAGAAGAAACGAGGTACATTTCAGAGATCCCAAATCTGAACCCATTTCTTTAGTCTGTGGGATCATTAGTGATCAGTAGCTTTAATTTTCTGCGCTTTTGCACTCTTCCCCCTCGGGCCTAATGGGTCCTAGAGCCCAGCTAATTGTAATTAGACCCGACAGGGTTTTACGCAGGGATTTTCACATCGCAGTCCTCTTTGATATTAGCTGTACAGCTGATAAGGAGATTAGATACTGGAGAAGGAAGAGGATGGAGGGGAGAGAGGGATGTAGGGAGAGGAAGAGAGGGGGGAGTAGGGGAATGGGGGGCTCTTCTTAAACTACAGAAAAACACCTACATGGGGGAAATATATCTGGACGCAGTAAAAGCCTTGCGCTCGCTTATTGTACCTGCTATCATTAACACTTTCATACACATGGTCAGCCTCCCAGGGAAAAGTCATTATCCAGCTGTGCTGTTATTTTTCTGCTGTTTTCTCCTAGTGGAGTGTGACTTCAGGGCTATAGCCAGCGCACCGTTTAATGCCTTCCAACACAATAAAGGACTCTAGCCTTAATGATGTGGGATTGGATGGCCATGCCTCAGGTTGTCCAGGGGCTGGTGAGGCGTTACTGGGACGGCCATTTTGCCTCGGTGCTGTGGAGGGTACACGTCAGTTCAGCTCCAGCCATTCCAGAGAGAGGAAAAATAAAATCTGTTTTAGTGATTAAAGGCCAGATCGTTCAAGGGGCTTTTTTTTTCACGAGGCTGAGATAGAGAAAGACAGAGAGGAACTGCAGCTTTAACAACTGCCTGGAAACAATGAACAGCAGAGGAGCCAGCTCGGTAGTAAAATGGAAACTGGCTAATGCACATATGTTAGACGCTAGCAAAGACGTTAGCATGGTAATATTACATCAGATAGGATGATATACTGTACATTAGTTTCCTGGCCTTGAGTCAGTGAATGAACACGAATGTGTTAGATTGTACCTCGCAGCGTATTCTGGAGAATAATACACGACGCCAAAGCCCAGCCCCCATTTCACCTGCAGCATCGGCTCACCCCTTGCTGTGCTCAAGGACTAGGAGAATGAAATATTGAGGGAGGCTTATGGCACCAACTTAACAAAAAAAAGATGATCTATAGAGACACTGGAACAAAGGTTCAACCATTTTGCCCCCTTTTATGATGTCTTACACAATATACTTAAGGCTGATCAATAAGATAAGACATCATGGATGATTGAACACTGATTGGAAAGATAACTCATAGGCTTTGGGCTCATACTGTGTGTCAGCTAGACTTAAGAGTGAGACAGGATTTATTTCTGGGCAATTTAGAGGATTCAGTCATTTAAAACGAGACACAGTCAGAGTCTAAACCCTTTACTGCAGTCTGTCTGATCAGAGTCTAACCCCTTTACGCAGTCTGTCTGATCAGAGTCTAAACCCTTTACCGCAGTCTGTCTGATCATGAAAAAGTCCCCATAGAACACACGGGTACTGTATAAAGCTTATTTTGAAATCCCTTTCCGTTTGTGTTCAGAATGTATGTTTTATACATACAATTCGTTCGAGTAGCGCATGTGCCTCATAAATTCCTCTTGTTTTTCCCTGTTGCACTTTGGGTAATTCCATGAGTATGTCTCATATGGCGATTCTTCATCCTGCCACCAGTGTTGGAACAGAAGGCATGCACATCACTAACACGTCTGTGGCATGGATATGCCCTGAAGTGTCAGTTCCCACACACAAAAACGATTGGAGGAGAGGCCCCAGTGAGAATGGCAAAAACATATCCACTGGCAACTTGCCACGCATGATAAGGAATTCACTTCACTTCTCCCCCTTCTCTCGGCCCGAAAAAAATATGTTATTTGGGTGGTGTTTCCACTCTTTCATATACACTAATTCAAATAGAATTATCAGGTTATGTACTGATAAAATTCAAACAAAATAATATGCAGACTTAGAGTTACCAGTTGCTTGAGGGTTATCTTACGTCTGTGATATCCTGCTAACTTTACATATTAGAGAACATCCAATAAAACAAGCTATTGAACAGAATATTCTCCTGTCTTGACCCTCTCCATATTCATGTTATTTTATATAGAAGCACAAACACACTATATAAAGCTTGTTATATACTCTTCTCAATCAATCCAGGCCAGTATAAAATCCTCTGCCACGTGCAAAGGGTTAAGAAACAGTGTGGCACCCAGGCAGTAAAATTTATGTCAGGAGAGTGGCATTAGTGTTATAGGTTATTGACCGATTTCAAGGGATTTATGACCCTAATCGAGAGGCGGTGTCAAAGGGAATGAAGCAAATAAAAGAGTGCCTTCGACAGCATGACCCGCCAGTGGCCACTACTATTTCAGCATTCCCTGTAAATTGTAGTTGGGACTTTATAAGTCTCAGTGGATGGCTCTTTACTCTCTCAGCCTGCCTCCTCTGGCCATGCCCCGGGCCTACCCCCTCACCCCCCCCACCCCCCCTCTCTTCAGGTCAGGCACACACAGGCCCTGGATAATGAGGACAGATACTTCATTTCACCCCATGTCAGTATTGGACTCTATACTCTATATACAGTGGGGAGAACAAGTATTTGATACACTGCCGATTTTGCAGGTTTTCCTACTTAAAAGCATGTAGAGGTTGTATTTTTATATAGGTAACTCAAGTGAGAGACGGAATCTAAAACAAAAATCCAGAAAATCACATTGTATGATTTTTAAGTAATTCATTTGCATTTTATTGCATGACATAAGTATTTGATAATCAGAAAAGCAGAACTTAATAGTTGGTACAGAAACCTTTGTTTGAATAAGAGATATAGTTTCTGTAGTTTTGACAGGTTTGTACACACTGCAGCAGGGATTTTGGCCACTCCTCCATACAGACCTTCCAGATCCTTCAGGGTTTCGGGGCTGGCGCTGGGCAATACGGACTTTCAGCTCCCTCCAAAGATTTTATTCGTCAGGTCCGGAGACTGTAGGCACAGGAGAGATGCTTCTTAGGAGCCACCTCAGTTGCCCTGGCTGTGTGTTGGGTATTGTATGCTAGAAGACCCAGCCACGACTCATTTCAATGCCTTACTGAGGGAAGGAGGTTGTTGGCCAAGATCTCGGAAATGGCCCCATCCATCTCCCCTCAATAGGTTAGTGGCCCGTCCCCTTTGCAGAAAAGCATCCCAAAGAATGATGTTTCCAACTCCATGCTTACGGTTGGGATGGTGTTTTGGGGTTTACCATCCTTCTTTTCCTCCAAACACGGCGAGTGGAGTTTAGACCAAAAAGCTCTATTTTTGTTATAGACCACATGATTCCCATTCCCCTCTGGATATCAGATGGTCATTGGAAACCAGACGGGCCGGACATGCGCTGGCTTAAGCAGGGACCTGCGTGCGCTGCAGGATTAATCATGATGGGTAGTGTGTTATAATGGTTTTTTTTGAGACTGTGGTCCCAGTCTCTTCAGTCATTGACCAGGTCTGCTGTGGAGTTTGGGCTGATCCCTCACCCTTCCTCATGATCATTGACGCCCCCCACGAGGTGAGATCTTGCATGGAGCCCCAGACCGAGGGTGATTGGACCGATTTGAACCTTCCATTTTCCAATAATTGCGCCAACAGTTGTTGCCTTTCACCAAGCTGCTTGCCTATTGATCCTGTAGCCCATCCCAGCCTTGTGCAGGTCTACAATTTTATCCCTGATGTCCTTACACAGCTCTCTGGTCTTGGCCATTGTGGAGAGGTTGGAGTCTGTTTGATTGAGTGTGTGGACAGGTGTTTTTATACAGGTAACGAGTTCAAACAGGTGCAGTTAATACAGGTAATGAGTGGAGAACAGGAGGGCTTCTTAAAGAAAAAACTAACAGGTCTGTGAGAGCCGGAATTTTACTGGTAGGTAGGTGATCAAATACTTATGTCATGCAATAAAATGCAAATGAATTATTAAAAATCATACAATGGATTTTTGGATTTTTGTTTTAAAACCCTACATGCTTTGTAAGTAGGAAAACCTGCAAAATCGGCAGTGTATCAAATACTTGTTTCCCCATGTCACGCCCTGGCTCGGGGGAATTTAAATGTGAGCAGGGTGTGGAGTTTGTTAATTTTTATGTTTTTTTAGATCGCTGATATCTATGTTGGCTAGGGAAATGGTTAATCAGAGACAGCTGTATTGATTGGGGACCATACTTAGGCAGCCTAGTGGCATGTAGTTGTGGGATTTGTGTAGGGGTTTTGTGTATAACCTAGGACTTCACGTATCGCGGAGTTTTTTCGGTGTGTACTAATTAAAGAAGAGTATCACGCTGCGCCTTGGTCCACTTCATCTGTCGACGATCGTGACACCCCACTGTATATATGGCAGTGAATTGGAGAGAATTTAAAAGGGGGATAGTGTGTGTGTGTGTGTGTCTTACAGAACACATAAAGACAAACAAACACAAATCAAATTGAAATCACGCGTGCACAATATGTGTGTGTTTGTCTTTATGTGTTTTGTAAATCACATAGTCACATGTAATTACATGTGTGATACGATTGGGATATCATATGTGTCCATTCTGCCCATGAAGTGACCCAGCAGCCTGCACCAGTGGCCATTGTCTTTTCATATGCCCAACAGCCTTGATGTGTGCTGGCCAAAGCCCCCGTTAAAGTAGAGTAGAAAGAGAAATATTCAGTAGTGTGGAGGTGGCTCTGTTCATCTGTGCAGAGGAACCCATAAATATGACTGAGGTTCAGCTGATAAATAATTCTCATTGAAATGCTGTATAATGTGACGCTGTAGACACAGCTATTTTTTTGCCCCAAAATATATAAGTGTATACATGTTTCGGAATAGTATAAAGGCAGTCACACAGTTTAAACTGTGCTTGTCATTTTTCATTGCACTTTATGGTTCAACTGGCAATCCCACCAAATCACTTTAACGGTTTTGCCAAATCTTTGGTTGCTCTATTATTTTTACTGAGCAGACAAATCACCACTGGTTCTCTCTGAATAGATATATAGAAGCCTAGTCTGAAAGCAGTGTTTCTTTTTAAACCAATGGCTTGCCAGATCTCTATACTGGTTAAATATTTTACGACCTGCACCCAATAAGACTTGACTTGGTCTAAAAATAGATTATGTTGACAACTAAAGACTTCCAAATGAGCAGTGAATACTGTAGTGTAAGTGTAGTTACCTTAGCCCCTAGGTTGCACGAGGTCGACTCTTTCTGCTCTCTCATTCAGACCCCATTCTTAATGGCATGGGTTGTGTACAGAAACTACTGGAAAGCCCTTTAGTGTACTGTGGGTCTGACATTTCGGCTGCTTTTGCATTGGGCTGCAGCAAAATGCAGGGGGGAAACAGAGGCATTGAGACAGTTTGAAATCTATATGAGTTATAACTAGTGGTTTACTATTGAATACAATGCTGGTCTCTCAGGGGAGCATAATTTTTTATACCCATTGATATTCATAGGATATCATGTAGTGTTATTCTGTACCTCAGAGGAGCATTTGGTCTCTGATGTTTTAAATTATGCAGCTGTTTTTTTATCACTACGATGTAGAGATACTGTCAATGTTTACAGTAAACAAAGTTGAGACACTTCCTACAATATAAATGCATATTCTATCTTCTTCAACAAATTACAATGCCAGGTCCCATTCTTAGCCTATGGGCTGTTTGTTTCAAATGTCAACCTCAGACTTTGAGGATTTAAGGACATGCATTTTATCGTGTTGTTGGAGAAAACAAAAAAGCGAAGCAGTTCACCGTAAATGACTTTTTTATACAATATTGGTTACAGTACATTTAAAAGTATTTAAATTAATTTGAGTTGCATTGCAAAGCATAATTTGACAATTATTATAATTTGTTGACGTTATAATAACTCATAATAACTCTTTGTCTGCCCCTTCCCTTAGATGACTTTCTGTTGAGAAAAAAACAGTCTTAGGTTTGGGGATACTTCAAATCTAATATGAGTGTTAAATTGTTGATGTGATAAGTTAGGACGCTGTGTGGTTTTGAGGAGTCTGTGTGGTGCCTTTGTCCTTCAGTGTAGAGGGGGAGAGAACAGAAATGTGATTACTGATTGATGTGGTGCTGACACACTGGCCAGTTCTCTTGTTCTTTTTCTCATGCTGTGATGAACACAAATCACTGTACAACCCTCTTCTCATCTAACACTATCGACAGTGGAGCTGTGGAATTTTGACAGTGAGCGCAGGAGTATGGTTTTATTAAATACAGAATTCAATAACCATATCAACACGTGTCATTTATGGTTGGTGGGGTATCGATTGCCCTCTAGCATTTATGCAGATACTTCGCTTTCTTCTTTTCTGCAAATTTGTCAGGTGGCTATCAATGATTCATGTATTTTCTATAAGGTCAAATTTCACCTAAACCACTCGTGAAAATGTTACTCAAAAACTGTCAAATGTTAACGGGACGTAGGCTACATATGATACACCTAGTGACAGGAGTGTTTATAATTTTTTTATATGGAGATTGAAACATCATGTCTTGCATGGTGAGAGTGGTCATCATGGAATCACTATAAGATGGGCACACAGCGGTAGGCTAATTGCATACACACCTCTGTGTGTCTAATTTCTTCCTAAATGTTGGCTAATGGAATTAAAAACATGTTGCCAGGGGTCTTTGCAATTTGGAAAATAAGTCCATTAAGTTCATTAATTTAATAATGGGCAATAATAATGAGTTAAAATTATTGCTCAATTAGGAAGGAGTGTACGGTTGGCTGTTTCACATTCATTTGAAATCACCTCAGTGTGCAGTAGTTTAATGAGATTATAATGGAATTGATATCGCATAGGTAGTGAATTAAAGCGTTACAGGAGAACCCATTAGGAGTCAAATTGTAATCCTGAAACACTCGTCACAGTTCAAATAGGTTTCTATTTTGTTGTTATTGTCAACTAGTAGCAATGGTATTAGTGTCAGTAGTTGTATTAGTATTATCGACTGTATTGGAAGTATTGTTAGGGAAGTTTTAATATAAAACATATTTTTTTAATAAAGCAGTAATAGTAATGGTGTGTTACAGTATTTGTTTAGTATTGTAATAGTACTGTATCTGTGGTATCTCCCATTGATTAAAACACAGGGACCTATTCAGGTTTCAGAGTCTGTATTTCTACACCGGAAACCTGCTGAGGACCTCAGTTAAAATTAACGGACAGCACATTCATACTGATCTAAAAAGGTTAGTATAAATTACAGTGCTTATTTCAGTGTAAAAGTCAGGTAATGTAATCCTCAGGGAGTAGTTCTTCATAATGCTCCAGTGCCTTTCCATTGGCTTCTGCTGCAGCTTTGACGCTTTGACTTTTACAGTGATGCTCTGTGTAAATTTACAGCCTGTCTTAGACCAATCGGAACCCAACAGGGAAATGTACATTCAAAGGTGCCGTTCATAACATTTTATAGATAACTTAGATATTGAATGTACCTTAATTTCGAATAATAAAACTCGAAAGGCCTGAAAACATTTGCTGAAGCTGAGGAGACTATATGCATAAGTTGTATATTATTGTACCAGAATCAATAACAGAAAATCTCCATTAACACATGATGAATTCTCAAGTTATCATTGATATACTGTTCTTATTTGCAATTTACTGTAGAAGTGGTGGTTTGTCTGTTTATCTGCGAAAATGGTTGCTATCATGCACAGAGCATCTCTTATGTTGAATGCCATTACCTAAGAGCTCTTTCCTCACGGTGATTCATGATACAGAGACTCAGTCTTCAAATTAGGTTTTGGGACCCAGGAAGAGGAAGAATGACGGTGAGAACCAACCAAAAAAGAATGAAAGGATTAATCAGTTAGATAGGGATGTCTGCTGTACTGTATATGAAAACAGGTGTGTGCGTATGCGTGTGTGTGTGTGTGTGTGTGTGTGTGAGTGAGTGTGTGGTGTGTGTGTGTTGTGTGGGGGGGGGGGGGGGGGGAGAGACAGATAGAGTATGTGAATGTATGTCTGTGTCTGGACAAGCATGCAAGTAGGAGTATGTGCGCATATGGGTGCACATGTGTGTGTGTGCTTAATTAATATTTAAGCCACCTTCAGCATCCAAGGAAAACCCAGTAAAGGGGATTGTGTTCTCATGGATCCCTTAATCCTCTGAATTAGCAGTTTAATAACAAGAAGCCATTTGTAGATTAGCCAGATCCAGCTCCCAGAACGTGGTGGTGTACAATCTACTAAATGCTTTGATTGTTGATGCTGTAAAAGCCCCATTAATCCCCTCTTGTCTATCTCTTCATGTGTAACTTTACCTTGATATATGTGCAAATGCTCCCCCAGGACATTATATCAGACCGTGGTGTGTGTGTGTGTGTGTGTGTGTGTGGGGGGGGGGGTGGGTGGGGGGGGGTGTGAGGTGGGTGTGGTGCGCTGTGTGCGTACATGCAAAGGTGCATTTGTGTGCAGGTGTCTGTGTTTACCATAGTTACAGCGTGACTGGATACGTCCCTATGACATGCTAGGAAAGAGAAGCATGAATGAGCCCTCTCATAGATGGTCTATATCAGTGGCTCAGTTTCATATCAGCTGCCAGTGAGGACAGAAGGCCCTGTTTTACACCCAGAGATCAGTGTGTCACAGACACAACCCTGTGTGTTTGAATCATCCTGGTTGTTCACTGATAGTATCTCTTCTCCCTCCCTCTCTCCCACAATGTGAATATCATGCATTGATTAATCTGTCTTGTTATCACAGAGGTTCAGGTGAGATCGACGTGTGCTGTGGGGATATTATGATAAATATAAAGGCTTTTACACAGGCATTTTGCCAGAACATGGCCATGCTTCATATATGTATGCATGGAGAACCAGCATAGAAGATGTTAGAGTAATAATCAGTGGCATTAGGGAACTGCTGACTGTAAAAACTATAAAATTGTTAATTAAAGCAAGATGCAAGCATTAGTTATTCCTGGGATGTACAGATCAACAACTATGAAAGGCCCATATCTGCAAGCTAATTTTTTTGTTTTAATGTTGGGCATTTCAGGATAATCATCTAATAATATGATTTAACCAAAGAATGTGTAGGTAAAAGACACTAATTGAGCTACAGAAAGCTTGTGTTTATGTGTAAAGAACAGCTTGTGATTTGAAAATCCGTATGAGAATTTTAAATAGTCGATTTTGACAACTTTGGTTAGGTCAGTTGGCCCCAAACAACTTATTTTAAAGTCAAATCTTTGCATGCTGCAAGAAAGGATTTCTAGATCTCAAAGAAGAGAATGGTAGTACTGTATACTCCTGGTATACTCCTGGTGTTGCTGGGTGGGATGACTTTATAATGCGCATACTAGCCACACATCCTACATAATTGACACTCTACTTGAGCATTCTCCAACAGACTCAGTGCCGCCATTAGACTGTCTCTAACTGACAGTTCCCATTCTCCAACAGACTCAGTGCCGCCATTAGACTGTCTCTAACTGACAGTTCCCATTCTCCAACAGACTCAGTGCCGCCATTAGACTGTCTCTAACTGACAGTTCCCATTCTCCAACAGACTTAGTGCCGCCATTAGACTGTCTCTAACTGACAGTTCCTATTCTCCAACAGACTTAGTGCCGCCATTAGACTGTCTCTAACTGACAGTTCCTATTCTCCAACAGACTCAGTGCCGCCATTAGACTGTCTCTAACTGACAGTTCCTATTCTCCAACAGACTTAGTGCCGCCATTAGACTGTCTCTAACTGACAGTTCCCATTCTCCAACAGACTTAGTGCCGCCATTAGACTGTCTCTAACTGACAGTTCCCATTCTCCAACAGACTTAGTGCCGCCATTAGACTGTCTCTAACTGACAGTTCCTATTCTCCAACAGACTCAGTGCCGCCATTAGACTGTCTCTAACTGACAGTTCCTATTCTCCAACAGACTTAGTACCGCCATTAGACTGTCTCTAACTGACAGTTCCCATTCTCCAACAGACTCAGTGCCGCCATTAGACTGTCTCTAACTGACAGTTCCTATTCTCCAACAGACTTAGTGCCGCCATTAGACTGTCTCTAACTGACAGTTCCCATTCTCCAACAGACTCAGTGCCGCCATTAGACTGTCTCTAACTGACAGTTCCTATTCTCCAACAGACTCAGTGCCGCCATTAGACTGTCTCTAACCGACAGTTCCTATTCTCCAACAGACTCAGTGCCGCCATTAGACTGTCTCTAACTGACAGTTCCTATTCTCCAACAGACTCAGTGCCGCCATTAGACTGTCTCTAACTGACAGTTCCCATTCTCCAACAGACTCAGTGCCGCCATTAGACTGTCTCTAACTGACAGTTCCATTCTCCAACAGACTCAGTGCCGCCATTAGACTGTCTCTAACTGACAGTTCCCATTCTCCAACAGACTCAGTGCCGCCATTAGACTGTCTCTAACTGACAGTTCCTATTCTCCAACAGACTCAGTGCCGCCATTAGACTGTCTCTAACTGACAGTTCCTATTCTCCAACAGACTCAGTGCCGCCATTAGACTGTCTCTAACTGACAGTTCCTATTCTCCAACAGACTCAGTGCCGCCATTAGACTGTCTCTAACTGACAGTTCCTATTCTCTTTTTTGACTTGTTTTTTTCTCTCATTTTTAACCATGAATGCAAACATTGCAAGCAGCAAATGAAAAAGAAAAGCATTGAAAAACGACTAATATCGCTACGGTCGATGAGAGTTCACGGGAAATTTACTATATTAAAGGGAGTTTACATACATAACACTTCAACATTAGGGGATTTTTCACAGAGTTCAGCATATTTTCTGGAACTCTCCCTAACCCTTTTTTTAATCCGAGTTACCTCTTTGACAATGTCTCCCTCATACAAAATGCATGAGCGCAGTGCGGATCGATACGGACCCTTTAATCTCGCCACACAGACAGCTACCGCAGTCACGCGGTGAACCGGCACCCGCCACTGGCTGCCACTGCTGCAGGCCAGATCAGAGGCGGGAGAGAGAGATCAGCCCAGGTGACAAGGGTTGCTGCACGGGGTCTCCACACCAAGGTGAGGCAGGCTGCCTGGAAGCACAGTAGATGGGTCTAGCACATTCCTTGACCAAATCAAACTACTCAAACAACCCTTTTTTATCAGATAGCACTCTATCTAGATTTTGATCTCATATCTGATGAAATATCTGATGTTTTTAGAGGTTCTAATCCGGCAGCATTTATCAGCTATTCCAGAGTTAGTTATTTTGCCAGTCATGTAGTTATTTTGTGAAACATAATTTTGTGCAGGGCTTTGCTCAGCCTACATCTGGCTTTGATCCTGGTGTATACAAACAGACGGCCTGTAAAATTGGAAAGGTTGTTTGGAAGTGTTTGAAAATATTAAAAGGAAAAGGAAACATTGGTATACCTTACAGTACATCACTATTATTAGAATACAACTACATCCCCTTACAGATGGAATAAAACAAACATTAAAGATTGAAATATCAACTTTTAAGCAAAGCTGTGTGTTTTGGTCAAATATACTTTCAACTATGAGATTTGTGTAAAGCTGACATATACCCATATAATCAGTGTCATATCATCTTGGTATCATATCATTTTATTCTGATAGTGATACAATCGAACCTGAATGACACTGACACACACACATAGCTAATCTAGGGACACAACATCATGGCACAGCATTCCTGGGGTAAAATTATGGTTGAACTTGCTCTAAAACGCCGAAACTCAGACACTGGTAAGAACTAGCTAGCTAAGTAGATCTGAGAACATAATTAATTATATAGCTTGCAAGCTAAGCTAGCTAACTAGCTAGCGAGCATAGACTAACAATGCTACCTGCTCCCATAAGAGGAGATCAGCAATTGATACTAACTTCAATCTATTAGCCCTATAATGATTTATATTCTAAAATGTCATCTGATGGTTGATTTGAATCAGTACACCACACACGATTTCTAGCCAGTGACAGCCACCTAGCTAGAACTGACGCGCCCCTACCAAAATGTCAAAACCTACTTAGCTAGCATTAACATGAAGCAATAGATTTGTGCTACCTGCTCCCATAGAGGTGATCAGCAACTTATACTAGCATCAATCTATTATCCCTATAATTATTATAACCCATGGGTTATTTGAATCATTAACATTACACCACACACACAATCTCTAGTCAGCTGACAGTCTGTTGGACATGCACCCCATACTGAATTGTCAAAAGCCACGCACCCTCATTTTCCGGTTAAGCACACACACAGCATTGCTACCTCATTAATAATATATCTACTCACATTCCAGTATTGAGTGACTGTCCCGGTCAGGAAAGTTAAAATCCAAAATGTTATCCGTCACCTTTGTTGGTGGCGTAAGTAATTAGTACAACAAGCTTTGGCATGCCAAATGTGTGCTCAACGTGTCTGCTTCAGTGCCATCATTACATGAATGGGGGAAAAAATAGTTTTGCCAAAACTACTTCCACCAAGTAGATGATTATAGTATCTGTGCGGATCAAAGTTGCAATGTGAGGGTGCATACGACAATGTCAATACTAGGTGTTATTCCTGTCAATGTCCATCCATGCAATCTAAATAAGAATTAGGGCTATTAAGAGTGCTATTCTTATGATCTTAATATTAGATCTGTAAATAAAGATGCACATTTAAGAGCCTTTTTGGGAGCAGGTATGAAATGAATAGATTAACTGACATATGACAGTGAAAATTAACATGATAATGTTTGCACAAGATAAAATCAACATTGATTATATCCTATATTATAGAATAGAATAACTGAAAAGGATTATGATCATATGTTTGTACACCACAAAATGTCAGTATTCATTATTATCATCCATGACAGAATAGAATCATTAGGATGCAGGTCCCTGATTATTTGCTCTATATATTTCAGTTGAGTGTGAGGGAGTGAAATGGAAGAGCACTGAAGAAGTTTTACTTAAAAATTAAATGAAAAGTGTTACTTAAAAATGAAATGTAACTTATTCAGCATTTTATCAATTGTAGCTAAATGTCTTTTTGTGTCCTCTTATGAATATGAAAATGTAAATATGTTTAAAATTAATTCTTAAAGCTGTTATTTATTCAAAATTGTCTATGTAAGTGTCATTCAAAAAAAAAAAAAAATATATATAAATATATATATATAAATAATGTAATTTGCAATCTCATGGTCATTTTGTATAATTAGTATTACCCCACGTCATACTTCTATCATGTTCCAATACATAATTATATAATACAAGATAGGTAATAATTTAATGTAATTCAAACAATTGCAGTGCTGCTTTTCACATTTATTCTTATAACAAGACATGGGCTACTTGTAAAACACAGTATGTAATGTAACTGACACAGAACCTACATCTCCATGTAAATGCAACTGGTATCTTAGTAGAAGACACACAAAGGATGCAGTTTGAACTCTGTTACACTGTCAGTAATTACACTGCTCTTTCATTAATAGCATAAATGAGAGTATAGTAAACTAACAAATGAAAATGGCAGATACTGCTCTTTGCTTTGGTATTACCCTGCAATTTGTAACATATCATGCCAAGGAAGAAGGCAGTGACTGCCGTTTAAGGGTCAAAGGTCATGTCAGAATCAGGGTCAACATGAATAAAAAATTAACTCATAGTAAGACAACAGATCACTACATCTCCAATGATCTCCCTAGAACTCATTTGGCTGGACAATTCAAAAACTTTGAAGCCATTTTTCTCAGTTCCACGCTATGAGCAGTTACTGCCTTTTTGCTTGGTAGGGCAGTATAGGTTACCCAGAATGCACTGCTCCATGGACTCTGTCTCTCTCTGTCTCTCCTCTCCTCCGCTGCCTACCTCCCCATCGTCCTCCCCCTCTCATTTCCCTCCATCCCTCCATCCCTCCCCCCGAAATGCAGCTTTTGTTCACTCATTCTTTTAACTGTCAAGGCAGAAAAATTAAGGGAGCAGTAATAGGGTTATGTCAAGTAGACGGAGGTGGTGTCTCTGTGTGGATGCCTCCCTCCCTCCGTCTCAATGAAAGGTTACTCCAGTTGGTGGGCTCGGCTCTGCCTCGCCGCGTTCTCCCCGCTGTAATGACAATGGCAACAGACAACTCTCTATCAGTCCTGCTACAGCAGGTGACTGATAGCATTAGCACGGGGGAAAAAAAGCAGAAACAAGAGTGACTCTGCATGAGCAATATGGAAACATGACCAAGACTGATAACAATGGATATACATGGCCCACAAATGTATTCCCTCTCTCAGGTGGTATTGTACTCACATTTACCTATTTGGAGTGTTTTATTCTTCGATTTCTTTATTTTTCCTGCCTTTCAGAGTTTGACATTTTGAAATTCTCTGTTGGAATATCCTCTCCATCGTGCCCTCAACAGTTTGGCTCGGAGGCAGGACGTTTGTGAAATATTGAACAGATATACCTCAGTATTTGGGTTTAGTAGAAAAGAAGCATGATATTACATTCATGACATAGACTTCCACACAGAGATATTACACTCACATCTCCTTTGGGCGGAATCTCTGAAACCTATTGGCTTTCTCCTCCTCCTGCGGTTCCACCAAAGTCCACAGTAAATCTGTGTCTGTGCATATGTCCCCAAAGGTATGTTTTGATGGCGGTGAAGTGGAGAGAATTTGAAAGGGGGCAGTGTGGGGGGGGTGTGGGTGTGTGGTGTGTGTGTGTGGCGTGGGTGCCTCTCCGGTAACAACAGCAGGAGCTCTGGGCACCGTCGGCCAGACAGAGGCTGGCAGCCTGGCAGGCGCTCTGTATTTACACCACACACAGTCACACCTCTGGTTTCATACACTCTGTTATGATATGGGCATCTGAGGCGGAGTGCGAGGTGAGGCGGTATTGATGTATCAGCCGTCTCCCTGTGATCCTCTGAGGAAGACGTGGTGGCCAGGGTTTGAACCCCTGACCCCTCAGGGAGAGGGAGACGGTGGCACAGCACAGCAGAGATGGAAACCCATCTGGAGTTTCTCTCTCTGCTGTCGGTTAAAGAGTGATGGTGAGAGGTATGCCTGCTGGATAGGGGACATTACTGGGCATGACCAATCTGTTCCAAATGGAATGCTCTTGGAGTCAGCGCACCAATCGTTGTAATTGACCTTGCCTCAGGCCTGCGGCCGCTATGGTAACGGTTGCTACAGTAGCGTTGTCCAGGAAGGTCAGAGAGTTTGAAAATGTCATAAGGAGACTAATGTTCTGAATAATTTTACGTTTCATTGCTCAGTGCATTCCATGTGTAATGACTCTATTTGTATTACTAGTTATTTGCTTTCAATCAAAAGTACCCTACTGAAATTCCAGTTAGGCGTGCGTTACATTATTTTTTTGTCAAATAGTGACCCCTTGATAGGACATGGTTGTCGTACTAAGCAGTGAAACCGAGGCATGCACTACGTGACAACATCCCCTAGAGCGTCTCTCTGAGGGCCAGTAAATATTTAATCATCGATGTGATGTGATTTCCTTGCATGGCCGTCCCTTTGCCCTGTCAGCTCTCTCTCTCCATCTCCCTCTCTCCGGTTCACCGGGCCTTGCAGGGCTAACCGAGCCTGACCCGTCCCTGTTTGCTGACCCCTCCTGTGCCTGAACAAAACCCTCACTTGTGTTCCTCCCACCTTTCACCCTCCCACTGTTCTGGTCTGGGCTATCACCCGCTCTTAGCTGGGGCACTTCCTAGCCCGGAGGCAGAGAGGAGAGGAGGAGAAGCCAGTAAAAGCTTCCTAGTATTGACGTTGACTGTCTGCTGTGAGCCTCCGTCTCTCTCTCTCTCTCTCTCTTTCATTTTCTCTGAGAGCCAGAGGGGGTGGTGGTGGTGGGGGGTG
The DNA here is from genome assembly GCF_020615455.1 of Coregonus clupeaformis. NCBI lineage: Eukaryota > Metazoa > Chordata > Actinopteri > Salmoniformes > Salmonidae > Coregonus > Coregonus clupeaformis. The sequence goes on along the minus strand of NC_059226.1, from coordinate 25,803,873 downwards.
GTGACGGGGGAGGGTGAGGTGATATACGGCAGCTCTGTGTGGGAAGCATGGTGAGTCCTCAGGCTTTCTGCAGTGTCGCAGCAAGACGGAAGAGTGCTCAAAAGTCCAAAAAGCCTGACCTCTCCCAAGCAGGTGAGTGATGGTCGGACTCAACCTGCTGATCCCAGCACTGGGTGCATTAGTTTGCAATAAAGAAAGTTGTGATTGTGAAACTCGGCGGGTGAAAACATATGAGGATGAATTACATCATATAAAAGCCAAGCACTGTTTCAGAATCCATTTACAGTGGTGGCTACCAGAGCCTGAAGCCTGTATCAAGGGCCTACAGCAACAGTATATCCTAGTGTCTGACAATGGCTTAGATCTGACAGACAAACTCCCCCACCCCTTCTCTAACCCATAACTATCCTTTCATCAATGTTATTAGGACTTGGCAGCTTTGGGGAGCCAAAACCAATACTTTAAATGTAGCCGGCTATTGACATTTAAAAGACAAGTGAGAGACAAACGCGGCTAATTTGGTGCAAGAAAGACTAGCAAATCCTGTTCCTTCATGCCTCCGTGTTCTGTCTGTGTGGTCGCACCAGCAGCCCCCCGTAGCACAGCCTTCCTAATGACTCCGATCTGCACACAAAGTGAAGAAATAATGAACGGGAGAGTGGGTACCTTGTTGCCTTAATTATGAGCCCAGACAAAGGAGTGCTGACTCTTTCACAAAGAGCCTGGCACGCTGAGACGGGTGAGAGGCAGGTTAAACACACGCCCGCCTTGTCCTCCTGGCGCCCCATTCCCGTCCTGAACCAACTGGCGTAAGACTCTGCCAGGGATGCCAGGGCAAATGAGAGTGGTGGAGCGGGGAGAGTGGTTGGGGAAGTCTGTAAAATGTCCTTGTTATGAAAAACCAGAGGGAGCAGCAGTCAGAAGTTTGTTATGTTAGGCAGCTATGACACAACCTTTAATTAGTGGGGATCCCAGGCGCTCTGGGCCTGCGGTTTAATCAGTGGACCTTTAGCAAGAGCACCACCCTCGCCTCGCCGCACGCCCTGAGGACACGCTGATCATGGCGTCTGCGTGCCCCCTCATCTACTGAGGGGTTCCGAGGCGCCATAGCGATGCCAGATAATGAGGAAGGCTTGTCAGAGGGGCACTCCAAGGGTGCCCCTTCCAAAGGCCCCCGCTGCCTCTTCAGTAAATCTACCCAACACAAAACACTGCTGCTGCTTTGTTTTCATTTCAAAGGATCTCCAGAGGTCTCTCGGAGAGAGGAGGGGAGTGAGGGGGTGTTGGGTCACAGAGAGCCTACTCTGGACCTAATAACATACTCTGAGATCAGTGATCTTTTTGGAACATCAGTTAACTGAATATATCAATATTTTCAGTGACAACGAGTGATAAAATATATTTGAATATATATCAACATGTCTACATTTAGTCATATCATATTCCTATTATGCGTTGAAAGCAATATTATACAAACTAGTTTCCTGTATGTTTCTCTCTGTCCTCCTGATGGGGGAGCTGTGTCCATAGTGAAACCCTGCAGTAGGCTGACAGAGAGAGCAGAGGTAAATATATAAACAGTCATCTCTTATGATGATTATTGCTAGTAGTCACTATTGATCATGGCAATACGGTAAACAGTGGAAAACAGGCATGTGCCTCCAATTGTTTGGGCCACATTAGCCACTGCCTCTATTGCTTCTGATTATTGCTGACTGGGTTGGGAGTGCAGGGGATGGCGTCTTACTGCTATCACTGCTGCTTTTCCCCCCTTTACAGACTACATTAAAACCACACTGTCCACGAAAAACGACAAGGAAATCACCAAATTTGTAACATATTTCCTGTTTGTATTTGATCTATTATCCGATGTGTCGCTGTTATATTTTGAAGGGATATTATCACCTGCTTTAAGAGCAGTAATGCCTCAAATCAGCTGATTGAATCTCCTGTGCCTCTCATCTCCCCCACCTCTATGTAAGTCCTGTCTCAGAGGAGTAATCACATAGCTGGGCCAGCTAGAAACACACTGGAGAAACACATGACAGGGGGATGGTGATGGTGATAATAATGGTTATTGTGATTATTATCAGGTTGCCACAGTGGAAATGGTGATCATGGTGATGATGAGGAGGAGGAGGAGGTGGTAGAAGACAGTGATGATGGTGGTTATTGTGTGTTGGATGTTGCAAGTCAGCTCCTGTATTCTACCAGCAGTCACAACAATTGTTTCTTTTTTTTCATTGGAAGAATAGGCCCGCGGATCAAACCTGGAGTTAACTGAGGATATCTCCAGCACATTTTGATAGCTTTGATTCTACATGACTCAAAGAAAGGCACAGTGGAGAACATTCCAGCAACTCTCTCTTTGAAGGGAGTGATCTGACACAGCTAATTTGAATTATTAACAGAGAGAGAGAGAGAGAGAGAGAGAGAGAGAGAGAGAGAGAGAGAGAGAGAGAGAGAGAGAGAGAGAGAGAGAGAGAGAGAGAGAGAGAGAGGGAGAGAGAGAGGAGAGAGAGAGAGAGAGAGAGAGAGACAGAGAGAGAGAGAGAGAGAGAGAGAACGAGAGAGAGAGAGAGAGAGAGAGCGGGAGAGAGGAGGAGAGAGAGAGAGAGAGAGAGAGAGAGAGAGAGAGAGAGAGAGAGAGAGAGAGAGAGAGAGAGCGAGAGAGCGAGAGAGCGAGAGAGCGAGCGAGCGAGAGAGAAGCTATTTGTCTCTCTGCAGCAGTAGTAGCACCTGCTGGCTCTAGCCAAGTCATCTCATCAGAGGGGGTTAAACAGTACAGTGGCATACAGCGGTAAAACTGGCCGACTGCTTGTACTTAACACAGGCTCTTGGACCTGAACAAAACGTGTGCAGGCAGCCTCAGCCTTGTCCAAGTCTCAATTAAGATCAGGCTGATTGCTCATTTAGCAAAGGACCAACTTCTCCCTCCATTCTGTTCAGCTCAACAATTAGATGTAAAAAAACACATCAGCCAAGAATGACACAATGTTATTACATTATTACACATTGTGTTGTGTCACTTATTGGTATTCGCTAATCTGTCTGCAATCTGTGCTCTGTCCCAGTGTCTAGGGCTAATGAATAGGAAGTAGGGGTTAGTTGAACTCCTTCCTGGTGTAATTTCCCCCCTGCATGCTATCTGAATGGGGCTGATTGAATCTGAATGGAGTGTCCCAGAGTGAGTTAATTCGGCACAGTGGACATGCGTCGTCTCCCACAGCAGGACGTGATTATGATGGTCTGTCTGTGTCTGGGTGGGAAAGTGACCAAATTCATAATTATATTATTGTAGCTACCCCTGTGTCATAAATGGGTTATGTTTGAAGGCTAACATCACACAGCCTTTATGTGAGCTCCATTGCATTTTATATCAAGCCCCTTGTTGTTTCTACAGAAGGGAAAAAAATTAAGACTTTAGATTTGTAGCATAAATCATTTATCGATAGACTCTCTCTCTGTCAGGGTGGATGTATATTTACTGCTTTACTGCTCAGCAAACGCTCACAGATGAAGAGAGATGTCACGGCTGGAGCTAGATCTAATAACGGGGCTTTGTGAATACATTTGCCAGACTTCTATGGATGCTGTGAATTAATATTTGCCATACATGTTGTATGTGTCCTTGAGCGCAGCTCTGGCGCAGATGGAGGGAGACTGTGGACAGCATTAGGCTCTGAGGGGGGAGTCTGCAATTAAAAGGCTGTACGCAGCATCCCGTGAGGTGGTAATGCCCAGGATCAGCTGCTGTTCTAATGTCATTTCATCCCCCCTATTATTCACACGGCCTGTTTGATGTGGGAATACACTGGGGACTTCAACACCCCCACACCCCTTAACCCCCCCAACACTAGCCCCACCGCTTTTATAACCCCATCTCCCACCCTGTCGACTCTACAACCCCTCTCCCTCCCACTCCCCGGTTTGCACAGTACCTCCCCTTCTGTGTCTGAATGCTTATGTTGGCTTTTACCGCTTCCAAAGTAAACAGAGTCGCTCTGAGGACAAGAGAGAGAGAGAGAGAGAGAGAGAGAGAGAGAGAGAGAGAGAGAGAGAGAGAGAGAGAGGTGGCACATGCACATTGTCAGTGTGCTGCTGGCTACCGTGGTTACCTACTGCAATAGAGACAAAAGCAGAGAGAGAAAATTGTAATTGAAAAGGAGGGAATAAAAGACCACAACAGGAGAGAAGGGAAGACCAGGGCTGAGAGAGAAAAAAAAGAGAGTGGTACGCTGTGCAGAAGGAGAGCAAGAGAGAGAGAGAGAGTGGGAGAGAGTGACAGTGAGAGAGCGAGCAAGAGAGAGCAAGAGACAGAGTAGCGAGGAAAGAGAGCGAAGGATCTTCCTGCTAAATGCGCAAAGCATCCCGTTACCACACGCTTGAGCTCCATGGCCAACTCAGGCTGTCTGCTTCTCTCCGGCTCTGGGATGCCACCTCACTCCTCCACTGTCCCCCCTGCCTTCCTCTACCTACACCAGGTAAGTCTCTCCATCTCCCTCCCTCCCTCCATCTCCCTCTCTCTCTCTCTTTCTGTCGCGCTCTCTCTCTCCGTCTCTTTCATTCCTCCATTCGCTCGGCACCACGTGATAGCATTGTGTTTCCCAGAGTACTTCCCCAACCCCGACCCTGACCCTTTCAACACAAACCAGGGGTCATCTCTTCTCTTTTCTCATTTTCAGCCTATATTTCCTCCTTTCTTTTATTTTCCTCTAATCCACCCTGTGCAGATTTGAACGAGGGAATTCATGACGTGAGACTGGGATACGACATGTTTGTTTAGATCACGGCTTCATGACTCATTTTGCTGTGACTGTAACACTGCATATTGTACTGCTCATTTCATGGTCATACTGTCCTGTCACTTTCCATTGTGTGTCAACACTTTTCACTGAGAAGTTGAGATTTTACACAGTCACTTTTTTGTAGAGGGGGATATTAGGAACTCTTTCACTCTCACTTTTCTGTCATGATCATCTGCATTGATATTTGTTTGAGTCATTATATGAAGTATATATTTTTTTGTTGAATTGATTCCTTTTCACTGATCCCTCTTGCTTTGTGAAATCTTAAGAGACTGTAATTGACTCTGCAGAGGAAAGCAACAACCCAACAAGGTGACTGTTAAGAGCAGGCCCATGTGCATCTCTTGAATTATTCAAAACATTTTCATTCAGCGAAGGGGGTGGTCGCCTGTTCAATTGTGTTTTTTACTACCGCTAGCATGTGTTGCAGTAAACAGTGTGTTACTGCAGTGATTGAAGCAAATAATGTTAAAGCTGGCAGGATGGAGCCTCCTGCTTCCCCCCTTTAAAACCTGCTCCCCCATCAGGGTAATGGCCCTCTCCCTCCCACCCATCTGTCCAGCTCGGCCCACCCCGACGGCTAGGCCCTCAGAGGGGACAGGCATGTGGACGGCCAGGTGCCACTAGCACACATTTCATGTGGAGAAGCCAGGGCTAGGATTTCCAAGGAAATACTGCTTTTATTCATGGCCTCAGGAATGTGGTGTGTGTGTGTGTGTGTGTGTCCATATTTTTGCATGGGTGTGTATGGGGGTTGGGGTCTATATTTGTGTATGAAACAAAGGGTGATATGTATGACAATTGAGAATTTCTTCAATTTTACCACTGCTATAACTGACTTACGGAAATAGAGAGGCTGGTCTACAACGACAACATCATTTTCTGAAACACAAGAATACTGTACTATATCTATCCAATGATTTGTGATTGACTCTAGTAAAAATTATATATTACTTATTGTATGTCACATATGGGGCATATAATGTTAGTCCCTGCTTCAAACAAATAACTTTTTCTACTCTGTTCAATCCATATCCTTATTAAGTGGAGTAACACCTCAGAATTAATAGAACATTAAAAAAGGATGTTTTCACAAAATATCAAAGCATTTTACATGATTCAATTATTCACATTCCCTTGTTATGTGGGGCCCACCGGGCCGATCCTACCCCTGCAGTGTTGTTTGGGAAATTACCCATTCATTGAATCAAGATTCAGCCTCTAGCCCTCCCCTCTCCCCCCTTTCTCTGTGCTGACCCCTCATTTGTTGCGTGGCCATCGCTCCTTTTCAGACGGCTACAGGTCACTGCATCCTCTGCACCTCTCTTTCTCTCTGCACCTCGGCCCAGACGCACCGGCCGCCTGTGTGAGGGAAGAAACACACAGAGACTATAAGGAGAATAGATTGAGGTGAAAGCCTTTTCCCTAGAAGTTTGTTTGAATTCAAAAAAGGGGAGACTGCATTAAAATGACTCGGAGTGCTTTGGGTATTATGTTGGAACATGAAGCTGTATGATATCACAGGCGTACAGAGTTTTATTACATAAAAGATTACTGAACCAATACCTTTTCCTGTTTTATGCTATCGGCAGTTTCACTGTGTTGTTGTACCTCGGCAGGCGGCTTTGATGCTCTTTGTAGTGGGTTGCTGTGCATATGAATCTTTGCTAAATGTTTGTTTACATTAACACAAGAAGAGACTCCCCGTGGTGTAATGAGAGAAATGCGGCTATTGTGATTACAGAATGGCAGTATCATGCTACCACTCGCTGCTGTAATTCAGAGGGTGTTTGGGATACTACATTGGAAAAGCTGCCTGTCTGTCTGCAGAGATGATGTCACTTTTTCCTCCGGCGATCAGTATTTACAGTAGAATATTCATGAGTTATGGTGTCTTATTGACAGCACTGATGAATTACAGTATGGTTGTTTATGTGTAATGAAAGTATAATTTGATACAAATGGTGGGATGGGATACGTGAACCCACAGTATTTAGTCGTGGCTTGTACAGTTGCTGGGCCTCAGTTGGTATCTCATGGATTTTCTATTTAGCAGGCTTTGGGTGGGCATCTGGCTGTGGTCGAAATGCAACTCTATTATCTAAGTAGGAAGCAGTTCAATTAAAAAGAGGGAGTTTTTAAGGCTCTGGAGGAAATCAGCTGTTGTTTTTATGTCTTACATGAATCTCTGTTTGAGCCTCCTGCCATATCTGGAGATCTCACATTTCTGAAATTGCTTCTTGATTTGAATGGATGTTGTATATTACATCACTGTGTTGATATTGACCCTTATTGTTATATATATTGATTGTTTCTGTGGGTGTTTTGCGTTATTAATTTCCCTCACCCGCTTTTTTGAATAGCATCTTAAATGGTTAGTCAACCTTTAAAGGAGCATGCGTGTAGATGGGGAGAGATCGTCTGGTCTGGTTTCACTCTGTTCCTCTGCGGTGGTGTACCAGGCAGGCAGCCCAGGGAGGTCTGTGTCCTCCTCCACAGCAGCGTGCCACTGATCTCTCTTCTCTCAGTGTAACCGACTCCTGCCTGCGTCGACAGTGTGATCCCTTCTACACAGCCGGGAGTGGAGGGAAGACAGAGGCCGGGGAGGAAGGGATGTGGTGAAAACTGGGAATACACCACGCACACTTTATCTATCTATCCATCCCTCTATCCCTCCCCCTCGGTCCAGGCCTTGATCCTCCACTGCCTCCCCAGTGAGAGGCTGTTTTACCCGGGGGGATGGGGGGACAGTATCTGACAGTATGGGGGATTCAGGTTCCAGGTCTCCGGGGATAGGGCTAATTCTAACAGTGAAGAGACAGGGCCTTTCTAGGGGATAATTATTGTAGGCCAAGCTGTACTATTGACAGCTGTAAATGGAGACGCTGTCTGTAACTGGGGGCCTAATAGGTTTCTGTTCCTACATGGGCTGTGTGGGTGCATGGGAGATGGGTTTGAGAAATGAGCCACAGCCTCTTTGGACTTTGGAATGAGAGTGTGGAGGAGGCAGGAGGGTTGGGTTCTCCCCCTCCACTGACCTCAGGGGGAAAGGTTAACTGAGAATGGTTGTCTCTTTTGGGCGACGCTGAATGAGACCCTCACTGTAAATGGCCTTTATCGTTAAATGGTTCCTGTTGAAGCTGGACCCGGTATTCTTTGAAGATTACGAGAAGGCCTGGAGAAGTGAAGGCTGTTTACAACACCTTTCTCCTCTTTTTATATTCATTGACAAGTTATTTTATATTTTCATCTTCTGTTTCATAAATTCGAAATGCATTCATAGCATTTGAAATGATTTCATTTTCGTCACCAAGAAAGATGCCTGCCCTCCCCCTCTCTCTCTCTCTCTCTCTGCCGTTCAGCGTTTTGTCCAAAGGACTGATTTAAATGTTTTCTCACTTTTCCTCGCTGCTCTGAAGGAGAATTGTAAATCACAGCTCAGTCGTTTATGTTGAAATTTCATTTGGTGTGTGAGCTGAGCAGAGTGAGGGCTGCCTAGTTCTTCAGAGGGGATGCCAGTCACGCCGCCACACTCCCTCCCTGTGGCTAGTGGTTCTCTTAAGGCTACCTGCCGACTTACTCTGTTAGACCGCTGGAAATGGAACTAGATTACATTTCCTTCCCACAAAGAAGAATGCCACAAACAGTTAAATAGATTTACACATGTATAAAGCCATATTGTGGGGGTTTGAGTGTACAGTTTTTTTTGGGGGGGAGGATTTGTGTTGATTCACGATGATTCACAGGAGAATGCGTACTTAACATTAGAGTGGGGTGCAGTGCATTAATAAATTTATATTTACATTTTGCCAATAATGCTAAACATCCCAGTCATTAATGGTACGCATTAGCCTGGAGTTGCCCAAGCTTACTATATGCATAGCCTACAGTGTCATGCGATTAGCATGCACAGTGCTTCTGATGCTAATATACTCCACTTCCTGAAAACAAAGTGCCAGTTGTGGATGTCTTCACCCTCCAGTATTCTAACAGATCTTTTTTTATAGCATGTCACAATTTAATTGAGCTTTTAATCACTATTCATGTAAAATATTTACTGTCTCAGGAAAACTGATCCCAGATCTGTCCCGGGATCATAACATAATTTTTCTCCTCATTTAAAGAAAGTATAATGCAGTATTTGAATGTTTTATTGGGGGCAACACCAATACATGCCACCATGTGCATTTTACAACTATTTTGTTTTGTAATCTGAAATATCATAGGAGTATTTCCGTTCAGCCAGGGTTCAAAAATAGGCCGGTGATCAAAAAGGGAAGTGAACTTGAGTGTTGTCAACCCTGTATCTCAGTGGCCTCATTCTCTATGCAGAGATTTAATACAGCTCAAGAATATCCGCTTGGTTTGCAATCGCCACCATTACGTCCGCTTGAGCGCTCCTTTAGCTAAAGAGAGACCGCGAGAGGAGCAGGCTGAGGGAGCAGCGAGAGGGGAAAGAGACGAGCGACGAGACACAACGCCTCCCTGTCTTAACACTGTGGGAGCTCTCTCTATCTCCCTCTCTTTCACACACACACACACACACACACACACACACACACATACACACACACACACACACACACACACACACACATACACGCACACACACACATACACACAGGGATAAAACGGAGAGGATGATAACCCCACTGTGAAAATCCATTAGAACTATGTTTGTATGGGTGACTCTTTTTACTGAAATAGAATCTATCCTGAGGTTTTCTGTTTCTCTGAATGGCTCAGTAAAATGCTTAAGCTGCCCAAGCAGCTTGACTCCAATTATTTCTTTACTGCAGTAACTTAGCCAGCTGTGATTATTATGTTTATAATGTAGAGTCACTCTCATACTGTCCTTCAAGCCTCCTCCTCTCGGCTGGATCCTCTCAAATGAGACATAATATCCTGTGTGCTGAGTTAACAGAGTGACCATACAAGTGAAACAGCCATCACCAACCATTAAAGGCACCACCTTTTTATCACCACCCTGCTTAATGGCAGTAGTGAAACAAAGAATTACCCTCGCCGCGCCCTTCCCGTCCCGCTAGGGTTTTTTCCCTGTCAGTAGAGGGGGTGTGAAGAATTGTTCTCTAGGCAAACACTGAAATTTTGGTTTTTAAAAGGTCATTATCAGTCTTGCTCGAGCACCAGTGTGTGGTGGGACTGCAGATTGAGGAAATAATTATATATCAGAGACATTTAGAGTTAGTGATGTTTTTATATTTATTTCCGCCTCGACTTGCAATATTGCTGTGGATAGTTTCATTTTGAAGCAGGTAACTGTATATATTACTATTAAAAGGCACAGGGGTCATCCTTAAAGAAGATCAATATTTGAACTATACTGTTGTGGTTCAGCATATATGGTGTATAAAATTAAATGGGGTTGAAATTGATTTTAAGTTCTCTGAAAAAGTCCAAAGGTATTTGGAAATGAAAGTGAGGGGGAGGAGGGTGCCACCCAGCACATACCAACTAGAGACCCCTAGCAGGCACATTTATAATTGCTTTTGTTTCTTCAAATCAAATGAGCCCTTTTATTGTGTTTTTTATAATATTTCAGAGGTGGGACTGAATTTCAGTTATCCACATTTTTTTAAAGCCTAAAGTTAATATGAAGTAATACCTTTAATTCGATCACATCTCGCCCCTCCTGTCAACACTACATACAGAACAAATCACCATTAGATGGTTATTAGAATAACAAGGGGAACATAGGTTAAATAAAAAAACATATTCTCACACTTTTTCTTTCCTGGGGGCAACGAACAGGAATAAAGTCATTACCCACTAGGTGGATAATACCCAAAAGGGTGAAGAAGGGTAATTCCCCCAAATCAGTGGCCTTCCCCGTCGTCTCCATTTCGTTGGGAGCCAAATCTGGTGTTTTGTTTGCAGCAGTTTGTTAGTGGAGTACGGTGTTTCTCTCCAATCATCTATCAAGGTGAGCTGTGTGGGAAAGAGCATGGGTTCTCCCCATGTGCTTAGGAGGTTTTATTAGGTCCCACAGGACCACTGCTGTGGTGCCTTAAAAAATTGAATTACAAATTATGCCTCAGCGCGGGGGGGGGGTGTGTGTGTGTGTGTGTGTGTGTGTGTGTGTGTGTGTATTGTGTGTGTAGGCTACGTGATATGCTCTATAGATTTGCACATGCATTTATGTATGGATAAATGCACCCATGTAGGTGTTATGTGGATTCAGATTAATGTAAATGAGTGTGGAGTGAGAGAGAGAGTTGTGTGTGTTGAGTTCCATATTAGTGCAGCATGTCCTTGGGAGATATAGATATATGTGAGCATGTCTCCAGGGGGACTCTTGGAGGTGGGGTCAGTACCAGCTGTCATCTCCCTCACAGCTACTCTCTAATTGATGCTATTCATCTAGGAGAGATAAGCTACTATGGAGTACTCTCTCTGAACAAGCAGATATTTACAATTTCTCACCACTATTCAGACCTTGCTTCTAATTTAATGACGGAATTGTAATCCACATTGTTAGCATTTAGCAATAGCAAGTAATGAGTAGTAATTAAGGTTTTCAAAGAGGGTAGGAAAGGCTGAAAGTCACCGCTTTACCAAGAAAACGCTGAAACAGACAGTCGGAGGAGATATTGTAGGGGGAGAAAGGCCTAATTTACCAAGCCAACTGTTTTTGTAATGTAAATAATTTTTTTTGTCAGCCAGACCACTATCAGCGCTAACGTGAGTAATAGTTAATATCTCGTATTCGTCCCTCAATGAACTGTAATAAACGTAATAAACTACTCTGCTCATTTCTTCCAATGATTGCTTTTCTGGTGCTTGGAGAGGAAGTGCTAATTAACTGAATGTGAATGCAATTCTAGGGCAGAGTGGTATAATGCGAGGGAGACAAATGCGATTTAGCTCTATCGAGAGCGAGTGGAAAATTGGCGTAAATTGGAGGTTGTTGCTGCCGAGAGTTTTTGTGTGCTTACATTTCATGGGTGAGAATAATCTCGCAGGGCAGCACTGCCCTCTCTAATACACTCAGTGTACTCAACCTATCTATGATAGTGTTTAAAAGCTCCCCAAATCGCTAACACACACAATCTCAGAGGTAAAAGACATTGTGAAGCCGAGGAGTTGTGCCGGTAGTGGGGGAAAGATGGAGACAGCTTATGCTGTACAAACAGCAATTTGCCTCATCCTAAATGACAAAATTCCTCACATTCCTGACTGTAAGCAAAATAGACAGGACATTTTCTATATTCACAACTCTCCACTCTGTTTATGGAGCTTGTGTATTTTTCTTGCTTGTGTATTTTCCAACCTGAGAGATAGTAGGTGCTTCAGATAGATAAGCAAGCACCAACCTCTCCCTCTCTCTCACCCCCCCTCCCTTTCCCTTTTTTCCTCTCTCTTTCATCTCTGACTGCGATGGCATTTTTATTATGGGTTTGGGCAGTTTTGCAGAGAATTACGGTGACAGTGCCATGGAAATGATAGGCCAGCAGTGAGATATCTGTGCCTCATAAATTCTCCATTCCTCAACATACTTTACGAGGGAAGTTTGTGTGCGTAAGACAGCAGTGACCGTATCCATCTCACTCATTCAGAGCCTAGCCTCCATACACTTAAAGACAGCAGCGAGCTTCTGCTAGATTTATAGATGGCTGGCTAGCAACACTCATTTGAGAATTTATTTTAACTATTTGGTCTGTAAACAATGCTTGATGATTTTGCCATGCATTTTTTTCCCCACTGGTGTTAGATGAAGTTCAGGCCTTTATTGGGGGGTCCAGGCAGTACCATTAGGCAGAGATAAAGAGAAGGAGATGAAGAGATGGAAAACATTAATCAAGTTGATGCACTGCTGTGTGTGAAACTGTATACTAAACCCCCAGAAGGCCTTGTTGTAGTGAAGTATTGTACTATGTATCAGCAAAGGTCATGGGCTCCTCTGATTATACTGTATGAAGGCAGATCAAAGGTGCAGGATTAGATTCATATTTTTTTGTGTGATTTGTGTGAAGGGGCTTTTCCGTGAGCTATGCCCACCACGAATAGGGAAAAAGACTCTAAGTTACAGCATAGAGTAAGTTAGCTGAGGGCGTTGGCTGCTGCTGTTGATTTGGTCGATGTTTCACATCAAAGTGTGATGTTGGCTGGCAAATTGTAGCTCACATTTCAAACAAATTGAAATTCAGGAGTGGTAGAATAGGGAAAAATGATTATTAACTTTTTCATTCATTTAATTATCCCTGTTGTTTTGACACACTGTATACGCAGCCCCCTGTTAGTTTTTCAATGAAGGTCTAAATTCACTTCCCTAAGTTGTGTGGTGATTCGATGAGGAGAGTTTGAGTGGGTTTCAGGGCCGTGGCACTTCCCAACTCAATTAAAGAGTGAGTCCACATTGGGTAAGCTTTGGCCTCTTGTTTGGGCTGGAGAAGTAGTGGCTGTAACCAGTGAGGTCTGATCCATCTTCAATCACATCTTCACACTCTCTCTCCCTCTACCAGTCTGTTCACACAAAGACAGAACATCCCATAGGGGACTGAGCACCAAGCCTGGTATATATGTAGAACCAGTGGACCTGAGGTTGAGTATACTCACTTGATCTTCATGTAAGACTTTACCAGGATACACCAGATACCTGTAAGTCAGTCAAATAGGGTTTGTGTACTCAAAGGTTTTTACAATCACCTCCGGTATTCCCAACACGCCGATGTCAGCACACCTGCTTATTGGCCAGGCATACCGCTGTCTTTAATGAGACAGAATGCTCAATGGAAGCAGACAAGGCTCTTTCACAGGGGACTTGATCTAATCTACTCCCCCTCAACATGGACATTCACTGTACTGACACACACACGCCATCTCCAAAAACTTGGTGAAAGCAGATCATGTCGAAGCCAGCCTCTTTGGTAACTGGCACGGTTAAGCTTTCATGTTACACGCCGCACACGCCATTGTTTAAGTAGTTATCAAATTATTTAGGTCAACATCTATTTTTATTTGTACTTCTTTTTCGATTTTGTTTACGGAGAGCCCTCGAACAGAAGCTGCAAACTATAAAATCAGAGTGTTAGAAGAGATTTATCTGGAGAAAGAAATCACTCTTTCTCTTTTGATCTCTCTCCTCTCCTCTCCTCTTGTTCCCCCCCCCCCTCTCTGTGGGTGTGAGAGCAGGTGACTACATGATAGGTAAGGCTCACCAGCAGGTTATTGAACTGGGGTTTATTTAATGCTAATTGGAACAATTAGCATGTGAATGGGGAGGAAATTACATAATTGGAGTAAGATAAATATTGATGTTAATTATATTCGAGGAAGAGGGGACCCTGCACCGGGTTCCTGTAAATGTAGCCCCAACCTCATTTGCATACATAAATCTGGGCCAATTAGAAGCAAACATGATTTCTGTTGATGTTAAAAATATATCAATTAACTGTTAGAAGGCAACGTGTCACCTTCATGGAGAGATAAGAGAAAATGGCAGCTGGGGAATTATGGGGATTTATTTTCAACGCTCCTCTGTGGGGTATTTACTGATGGATAAAGCTGGAAGCAGCTGCAATGGAAGGTTAAATGACATCCATCAGACTGTTAGACAGCTGACCAAGGGATGAATCTTTTTCATTGTGATTTGTAATAACTGCAGCCCGGTGCCGCACAACAAGCAGAGTGAGACGGATGACCTTGCATGGTCCATTTCGACGGTCTCCCCAAAGCTCTCATCACATGGGAGGAACTGTAAATATCAGGTGAAGTCTTGTGTGTAGAGAGAAGGCAGGGGAGAGGCTCTACACTGTGGGGGGATGGAGGAACAGTACAGTATGGGGTGTTTGGGTACTGGTGGCACAGAGGGGGCAGTGACCCAGGACAGATAGCCCTGGCCCTGGGCGCGAGCGCTAGGGAGGGATGTGGGGTCTCAGCAGGCTGCCATGACTGAGCAGGTCGGGGTGGAAGTAAAAACCCCCCTAGAAGGCAGGCGCGACCATCTGGGCAACGGCCCACGCCTGCAAATCAGCAATGTGCAGCCGAGGGCATCAACACACACACACACACACAAACACGCACACCATACGACACAAACACACACGCACCTCCCCCCAACCGTGGTTATTTTTTTCTAGAAAAATAGGAAAGAAAGAAAGGGGAAGAAAGGAGAGAGCAGGAGGGGCGGTGGAGGGGGTTATTGAGGTGGCTGTAATTTGATAAGGAGAGGAAAACCAATGGACTGTGAGCAAGTCAGCAGTTTGAGGCCAGTACATCTGATGGAGGAGGTGGTGGTGGTGGTGGTAGTGGGAGGGAGGAGGGGGGAGACAGGAGAATGGGGTAGGGAGGGAGTGGGGGCTCCCCTGACATTGGAAATCTCACCATGGGAACGGAGAGAGGAGGGGAGGAGGGGTCTGATCCGCTTGAGGTCCGAGTATGTTCTGGACGGAGCCGGGGCGATGTTCCCAGGCGGATGGCCCACATACCCCGGTCTGATCAATCCTAATCTGGGGATCTCCCCCTGAGCCCCCCATGCCATCTACAATGCACCTTATTATGCTTTCCTCCATATTTTAGGTTGTGGATGCTTCTTTTTGCCAGATAAGAGACACAAGTGTGATCAGCGAGGCCTTTGATGTTCCCATAAATAATGGGCCAGGGGCTCACCCAGAGCCCTCCGCTCAGCTCAGATCAAAGATTAGCTCCACGTCGGCCCCAGCCCAGCCCAGCCCTGGAATAAAGCACTTATTGGATTCCAGGAGCCCCGCACGGTGCGCTAGGCCCCCTCTCCAGCACGTCCCTCGTCAGACACTGGGGGAGAAGACTTTCACACGCAGCCTATGAGCTGTTTGTACTCCCAGGATCTACAAGAAAGAGAAAACAAGAAAGGCTGAACAATGCTGACATTTTTAATCAACACCACGTCAGAGGCCATCAGCAACGAAATCCAGACGGTTGAAAAATCCCTCGGAGACAATGGAGGGACAGGGGGATTGTTGTGAAGCTACTGTTAAACAGGCTGTAGAATGCCCGCTTGGCCCTCTAAGGCATTGGGATCTAGCGAGCCGATGCAGGAAGTTAGGTGGTTCACACATGAGCAGCCGGTTATTTGGCTGAGGGCATAGTCATCTGGGGCCTGGTGTTTTACAATGGCAGGTACATCTCTAAAGGTCGACGCCTCAGACTCATGGACTTGCATATGAACAGGATGGTCGGTAATGAGTTGAGTAGAGTGCAGGATGGCGAGCATTATATAGATAGAGAGGCTTCCCCCGTGGTCAAGACTAAACAGGAATCCTCCAGCAGCATTTACAGGCATGGAGAACCAAGGTCGGTCCATTGTTAACCTGTTAAAGAGACCACTCTCTAAGCCTTTTGTGAAGGATAGAAGAAAGAAAGTAGAGCGCTCTCAGTAAGACCTGCAGCGAGGAAGAGAAGGGGAAGGGAGAGAGAGACCGCCCAGCCAACACCAATATGAAGGGAATCATTTCTGGTTATATAACCCCACCCACCTCTACTTTACTAGCCACTGCACCATGCTGAGGTATTGTTGACAGTGTTCAGGTACAGTGGAGAGCGACAACAACGGAGAGCAGGGGGTGTCAAACCATTTGACGGGCGGGGGCAACCGCCTTAGCGATGTCTGAGGGCCGCACAGAAAATGGGTTATATTTTCTCATTGGCAAAATTGGCAAAAAGATAGTCCTCTATCGTCGCTTTTTGGAATTTTCTATGCTCCGACTGTCTAGCTTTTAATTTTATGATTTTATGGACACAGTCAAGAAACGTATGAATGTAGGTTATTATATTTCTACACAATTTTGATTTGGTTTAGTAATTTTTAAGAATTGAGTTAATTTTCCCCACAACATTTTTATTTTCAACAAAATACCCTCAGTACTATTTTTGACAATAGGTCTCATATCCAATTCAAAAATCCCAAACCAAAATCCCAAAAACAATCTCATCGTGGCAGCGTATTTTGGGGATTTGGTGTTCGGGTCCAGCCATGAATAGCCATACTGAGCAAGCATACCGTGGCGCCCACGCACAGATTAGGTTCTCCCTTCAATTTCTACTGTATGTACATCTTCGGAATTAGACTTGGTAAACAGCTGAGGATTGTACCAAGAGTAGGTATTTTCAGAGCTTGGCAGTATGAAAACCGCCACTAAGGCTCTAAGATAGATATTTCTACTAGGACATTTAACACACACAATCTGACTACTCAGTAGCCAAAGACATGTGGAGAAAGACTTCCACCAGCACCATCACACACACCAAAAAAAAGAACCCCAAACCCTGACCAATTGAAATAGAGCATCATTATTTATCAAGGTCGGGACAATTGAAACATCATCTGTCATCGATGAATTGTGCCCCAAATTACAGAGGGTTGACAGCCAGGCAGGATTGGTTACACACAGTCACAGTAGACTGAGTGTGTGTGTATTGTGTTTGTGTTTGTGTGTATATGTGTATGTGTGTGGTGTGATGTGTATGTGTGTGTGTGGTGGGGTGTGTGGGAACCGAGACCGGCACACGAGGATATCAGATACATGGCTGTCAGAATGACACTTCTCCTTCAAGGGAGTGTGTATTAATTTTGTGGAGGTGATGAGGGATTAGACACACAGAGGATGCATCTCTATCGCATCGTTGACACACAATCTATACTTCAATATATGCTAATGTTTGTGTTTCCGAGTATTGAAATCCTCTACTGTTTATGTCTCATCGTAGCCGTGGACAAGACCGGATATGTTAATGCTGTATTATGAGCATATCAGTTTCCTGCTTGATTTATAATAATAGTTGAGTTTCTGCCTCAAGTTAAAAATATAAATATTGTTTCCTATACTGGACTTCCGTTGTTCTCCATCTGAACAGTGTAAATCACACCACAGTCAAAAAAATCACACGAACAGTGTAGATCACACCACAGTCCCGCTAGTATTACCATCACACTGAACAGTGTAGATCACACCACAGTCCACTAATATTACCATCACACTGAACTCTGAAACATTCATGAAGCCTACGTGTATGTAGTGTATATTTTATGACATTATGATATAATATAAGTACATCAATATGGTGTATGATATTGTGTGTTATATAAAACATAATTTGGCTAGATAGAGAGAACTATTTCATGTGTGTAAAAATGGTGCTTTTGGGTGGATTTGCACTTTCAGAAACTGCATTACCTTTGAATATAAATGTTAAAAAGGCACTACAAAGTCTCCTTTTGATGTTGAGTGATAAATAATATATATAAGCTTTTGCAAGATATGTTTTCAAGTGTGTTGGATTTTTTTAGTATATGCACTACATATTGTGCATGCTGCACACCCTGGTGCACATCTCCCTGCATACATCCCTCTGCATACATCTCCTGCATATTTAGATATATGGGAATTACTTTAATAGGCTGTTCTGTTTCTGTTTAATCAGAATCAAAGTTGGGATACAGCTGTGCTCAGTGGTGTCGGGGCGGTGTTGTGTTCAGGCCCAAAGCCACGACCTGTGTAGAACCTGCATGGGGGCAGGCCCCGATCGGGAGAGACGTGCATGATGCAAGGGGAGGTAGGGTGAACATTAATTTGTATATTCTGGAGAGATCTCTGAGTGAAAGTGTAAGATATGAGAAGTGTTGTTGACGGACGGCGGCTGTGGTTCATAGCACAGACACCTCACTCCTCCTCTCAGGCTTAGTGAAGACTGGCTAATGGGCTTACAGTGCCCCTTTACCTTTCTTCTACCCAGATGTAGCTAGTTTTATACCCCAACTCCACAGGCAGAGGAATGGATTTGATAGGGTGATTTTTTTTAATTTTTTATTCTTCACATTTCATCAGATGTCTGCCTTCTCTCTTCTTCCTTGCCACCCCCGTTTCACCTCTCTCCCTCCAATCCTCCCTGGTTGTTCTCTCTCTTCTCCTCCACTCTAGAGGAGCCCATCTAACTGAACCTGATCCCCTGATTTGTGCGGCGAACTGCACTCACACGGCTCAGTGTGGTGGCATAATTGGCATGCCATTGATTTATGTCTCCTCTTACAGCGCCCGAATGGCTGATGAGTGGAGCTTCCGTCAAATAGGCCCTAGGCCCCCTCGCCGCTCCGCTGCTCCCCGCCACACTGCGATCCTTCCTGTCCTCCGGCCATTTGTTGTGGCTGAAAACCAACCAGATTGTATTTATTTCCTTTTACATGGAGGACACAAGGGATGAGTGGTATATTTACCTTGTCCGTTAATGGCCATTACTGCTTTGAACCAGACTTTACATCTCGTCTCATCTCCCCAGTGTCCAGAGATGTTGCTGGTCATCACAGGAAATGTTCCATTCTAACCTAGAGCCACTTGGTCAGGGTTAATCATTTGAGCCGCTGTTGTGATCATTTTAAAAGCATGGCAAATGCTGGATCAGAGCCCACAATGTTAGAAGCAGCAAGACATTTTGAAGTACGTCTCTTGTTCAGGCGAACAGCAGGGTATCCTGATGCACGCTGGGAGATGGGCTCTCCCCGGGGCCTCTGTAATCTTGTTCCCCCGCAACAGAGAGGGAAGGGAGGGGGAGAGAGGAGGGAGGGGTGCAGCCCTGGGGAGACAGAGCTCCATGGAGAAAAAAAAGCATGAGAACAGTCATGTGTGAAGGGGGGAGAACCCACACACAATGACCAATTGAAGAGGACACAAGCACATGCACATGTCATCTCCCCAGCCCACCTCACCCCCCAATCAGAATCACCGAGCAAGCAGTATAGAGGTTTCACCATTAACTCAATCCCTCACTAACGAGGAATGATAGTTGTTTGTTAGTGCTGGTGCGTGTGGTAGATGGGGGGAGGGGTATATGATGTATCATTTCGTTTTTGATTCAGCTGGCAATAGGCTCTGAAAATGGTTTATTACTGCCTCTTTGTTACTGTGCTGCCCCCCGACAGTGCCACTTTTCTACCCTACAAACACCATATTCACAGTTTTATGAAAAGTGTATTTTGATTGTGTTATATATCATATGATATACAGATGAATAAGGAGGCTCTTCATGTTTTTTCTGTGTTTTTTTGTGGCATTTTATAAAAATGTCAGTTGGGGGACTTTGAAAGATCAGATACCATCGCAAAGGTATTAGATATGGAGATCAGACTGAAAGAGACAGGGCTATGCCAGTGAAGGTGGGTAGGGTGGCTAGGAGCGAGGGGAGTGATGGAGAGAGTGAGCAAAACCAGAGATCAGTGGACTGCTGAAGCAGGCAGGGCCCTGCCTTTTCAAAGTCCCAGCATCGGAGAAGAGGAGCTTGGGATCGGACAGGCGGGGCCCCAACCCAGACGAGGAGGGAAGAGTTACTTAGGGGTTGGGAGATGGGAGCAGTAGGCAGGTTCGAGCGAGCACGGGCAAGGAAGAGAGAACAGCCAGCCAGCAACAGAACTGTGTTAGTGGATGGGAGGGAGGGAAGGAAGGAGTGCTAGGGGGAAGAACAAGGAGGCAGAAAAAGCCCAGACCTTGTGTTTCTAAAGCCCAGCTCATACATTGCTAATGCCCGGAGTAATATGGGTCCATTCATAATGGATAAACCCTTGGCCCCCGCTTGCAAAGTATATATGCGCACTGTAACGAGGTAAAAGATTGGGCAGTGTTTGCCGGGAATGCTGGACCCTGCTGGCCCAGGCATTAGTGTGGGTTGTGGCTGGGAAAATAAGAGGGAGGGAAGTGATATGATCATATTAGTAGTAGGAGACTAGGAGTTTGAAGAATGTGACACCTCCACCCATGTCTTATCCAGAATGTCATGGGGCTGACCAGAGGTGCCATCTCCAAGCCTCGGAGTCTTGCTTTCAGCTTGGTTGCCTTGCAACCATCAGCCCACGGTAATTGGCAGTAATTTAGACTTGGTGGATATGGTCCGAGCTAGGGTAAATTTGCCTGAAGTTATTTTCAATTAGTTGAAAATGAATACTCATTATCGTAGGATGGATAAATGCAGTACCTTTCATTTGATATAGCCCGATCAGAGACCATGCAGAGGCTGATGTGGTATCGGGTGGCAGAGTTGAGCCAAACTACAGTACTGTACTGTGTGTTCCTGATGGACATTGTGACTAGCCACTTCACCTATTATGATATTAATAACTCATTAGGGGAAAGATACCACGACAATAATGTCTGGAAAACGACACAATGATCAGTTATAGAATGATAAGGGTTTGCTCAATCCACTATAAGCTCCTCAAAGTTTCTTGACCACTTTGGGATCCAATGTGGTCGAGTGGAACGGGTAGGCAGCTGGGGCTTAGGAAAGGTAGCAGGACTGGTATTAAGGAGAGACTGGTGACAACATCTCCTTTCCTTCCCCTCTCTGGGACTGTGTGCATAAATCAACACTCCTATTTGGCCCCATTACTGAGCACTTCTGCTCCTCCTCCCCCCACCACCACCAACACCTCCCACCTCCCTCCCTCCCTCCCGGCAGCCTAAACAATGCATGAGCCTCTCAAAGGGCAAAATGCTGTACCACTTAGCAAATTAATCTTTTATAGTGTGTTAAACTATGCAGAACCTGGCTGTTGACTGGCATCTGACGAGGGTCGTAAGAGGCACGAGGACGCCCAATAGGGATGGTCCTGCCATCACAGGGCTCCAGTGAGTTCAGGGGTCGCTCTCAAGTCTTCTGTTTATAACACACCTGTTTATAACACCTTTTTATATAGATTGCGTTGACAATTTCCTTGTGATAAAGGAGAGTGGTTTGGATCTGGACTGTGATAATTCTATCATGTTTATCATTATAAATTGAACTCGTTGTCAGATTACATGGCTGGTTCCAATGGGGGCCAAGACTGTAAAGGTTTGTGTACCAATAAAAGCGCCAGCAAGTTAAGAGAATAATGTCTTTCACAGAGCTGTGGCTCTGAATTCATTTACGCCCACAGCTCTGCCTGTGCCTGTCCGTACTGTAGTCCCATAACTCTGAAGCAATCATCCTGAAGCCCCCTTAATGCACCAGTTTCAGTGAGGGATCAGTGAGCATCCTCCCTAGGTCAATGGTTTTGGCTTAATGATCTTTGTATCATGGTTTTCACTGTCAACTGTTGTTCGCAGGCAGGAGAAACAAGTATGATCTCCCTTTTTCTCTCTCCCATTCTACCTCCCTTTCTCTCTGTGTCTCCCGCGCCTCCCTTGAGTTGTGTCAGACCCTGGTATGGAGTGGAATACACTTATACTTAACTTTTTGCAATTACTACATACAGTATCTTACCCTGGTTTATTTCCTACTTCACCGGATCTTCCCTCCCTTCTTTTCTCTCTCTGTCTCTCCCCCTCCTCTCTCCCTTTTTCTCTCTCCACCCGTTCCTCTCTCTCTCTCTCTCATTTTGACTGGGCATTGTCTGCTGGTCGATATTTGGGGCTGAATTAGCTGAAAGGGGAAAAGAGGCCTGTAAAGTGAGGAGACAGCCTTTTGGAGGGCAGCCAGCCTATCTCCCTGGCTTGTTTATGCTTCAGGAATGATTCCCAATACCAGATGATCTGCAGGAACGTCAGCATGTGTCTGCCCGAGGGATGGCAATGGATCCACCAATCCCTAATTATCAGCCTGCAGCCCCACTGCATTATTATGATTTAGATTTTTTTTTTTAATTTAATATTGTAATATTATTAAATTTAATTGGTTGGGTGAATTGCAACCCCTCCATCTTCTGTATCATATAGTGCTAAAAAATAAATAGGTTGGGGAATTTTTCTTTGTGTTGTAGACTTAAAGTAAGACTGAGGTAAGATGTTCAGGCAGGCTCTGGAAGGCTGGGTCAGTGTGTGTCAGCCTGCTGCGAGCCCTCTGGGGGTTAGTGTTTCTGCATTAGTGTTTGTCAGGGGATTTTTTAGGCAAACACGCACTACATCACTTTGACATTGATTAAAAATACATGGCCCTATTCTCGGGGACAGTACACAAATCACCACAGTGTCCAGTCAGTCCGGGTGGTGTGGTGTGGTCTGGCAGGCTGGCTGTCTGTCTGTCTGTCTGAGCCTCAGTCCAGTCAGACCCCTGATTTAATTGCGGCTCTCGCTGCTCTGCTCTGGGCGGTGTGTTATGTTGGTAGTTCAAAGAACCGAGGGCGCAGACCCATCCATCAGCACGCTCCGCCATGGCCCACCGCTCACACCGCACTCCATGTAATCAACATTAAGGCAACACTCAATGTGATCCTCATCTTAAAGGTGCAATATGCAGAAATCACTTCGCCATTTCCTGGTTGCAAAAATTCTAATAGTTCACCTAATGTGAACTATAAAAGCAAGTATAGTGGACAGAATCATTGTACCATCTAAACCGCTGTGAAATATATTTTCCATAACCAAAAATGTTGTATTTCCAGCTGTTTGAAGCTGGTGTACAAAACCGAAAGTAAAAGACGCAAAAAACTAAACTTAAGAACGGAAAGCATAGAAATAGTGCACATAGAACAGAATCTACCACTTCTTAGACTTGCTTTCAATGAGAATGAAAGACCTATAACTCATAATTCTACATGCATTTGGTCGGGTCGCCCAAAAAGTTACATATGCAGGTTGCTTAGTGGGTAAGAGCGTTGTGCCAGTAACCGAAAGGTCGCTGGTTCTAATCCCCGAGCCGACTAGGTGAAAAATCTGTCGATGTGCCCTTGAGCAAGGCACTTAACCCTAATTGCTCCTGTAAGTCGCTCTGGATAAGAGCGTCTGCTAAATGACAAAAATGTAAATGTTTAAGGGGAGATGGAGAAACCTGCCTGCCCTCATTTCCCCTTTCTCTCTCTCCTCCCCCTCCCCTCCTCCGACAACCCCAGCTTCCACCGCCTCTATATGGCAACACTAAGATGCCACGCCTGCAGAACGGTTTACTTTGCGCTTTTTTTCCTCCCCCTCTCTCTCTCTCTCCCGTCTTTCTATAGCTCCTATCCTCTCTACTCCATCCCGAGTGGCTCTCTTGTTTCCTCTGGCTCATCTGTTAAGGGAGATAAACCCAGTTAGGGTGTGTGGAAGTCACTTCAGTGGGGACAATGTTATCTGAGACCTAGCGCTACTCTGAGAGGTGTGTGTGTGTGTTAAAGTCCCACCGCCCTGGTGGTTTGTTCATTGTCGCGGTTTAGGGAGATAAGTGTGCCCACTTCCTTCTTTAGCTAATGCCTACTACCCACGCTGCTGTTGTGGCCTAGCCTGGCCTTTCTCCTGACGGCTCTGGCCTAATGGCCTTAAATCAGAGACCATTTCCATGCTGTGCCAGCAGAACTGTGTGTCATCAGTGTGGGGCCATTTTGCTAGGACAGCTGGAAGGGGGGTGGTAGTAAGACAGGGCAATTAGAGCCTTTATAGGGGTATTACATCCATTCTCCCCCTGCCTCTTCTCTCATCACCGGGCTGGGCCGGTGGTAGAGCTGCCTGCTTGCCGATCGATGACCAAACCTGGAGGGGAATGGGACTACTACTGATTAGAGAGGCCTAGCAGCCTGCCATTTCACCCTCTCCTATTTCTATTTCTTTTCTCTCTCACTTATCTCCACTACTCATTCTGCTTTTGGTCCGTCCTCGGACTGTGTGTGTGTGCATGCATGTGCGTGTGTGTGTGTTTGTGTGTGCATGTGTGTGTGTGTGTATGTGCCTGCCTGCCTTTACTCCTGACATCAATGTGACATGGCACTTAATGGACTCTGCCATGTGAAACAAGCACCCTGTGTTAATACTCTACAAGGCCCTGGCCTTCGTAGAGCAGTTCATCTCCCACCGGGCAACCACTGCAGAAAGAGGTGTCTCGGCGGATGTGAGAGACTGCTGAGATCCCCATTGTGACTGTAATTCCTTAGATTCAGGCTTTTCCTCAACGCCTAAGAAACAAGTGTTTTGTTGTCCCTTTTGCAAAAATAAGAAGGTGAAGCTACAGGAAGCACTCACAAAGCAGTTGAAGATAAAGCTGGGGG
This sequence comes from Coregonus clupeaformis, assembly GCF_020615455.1. NCBI lineage: Eukaryota > Metazoa > Chordata > Actinopteri > Salmoniformes > Salmonidae > Coregonus > Coregonus clupeaformis. Next base: position 25,779,147 of record NC_059226.1, on the reverse strand, counting down.
CTATTCTGAGAGTGGAGGGGCTACAGGAGGAGAGAATACACTCGGTGAATCCACATCCCTCCTCGCCTCATTCACATGTGATTAGCATTGCCAATGCTCCAGCAGTCTCAGCGTTGAATGAGGGGCCGAAAAGCACTGCATCAAAACAATCTCACAAATGGAATGTCGCCCTTTTATCCGCTGCGTGGGTGAGTTTGGGTGAGTTATTCAGTGAAATCACAATCAAGATTGCCAGTGTAGAAATGATGTATTTGTTTACCTTTTCCATTTCACCCAAAATAAATAATTTGAGACATTATGAAAATACAGTGCATTCAGAAAGTATTCATACCCCTTGACTTATTCCACATTTTGTGTTGTTACAGCCTGAATTCAAAATGGATTAAATATAATTTTTTCTCACCCATCTACACACAATACCCCATAATGACAAAGTGAAAACATGTTTTTAGAAATTTTTGCAAATGTATTGAAAATGAAAATGAAATACACACCCAGCCAATACTTTGTAGAAGCACCTTTGAGGCAATTACAGCTGTGAGTCTTTTTGTGTAAGTCTCTAAGAGCTTTGCACAACTGGATTGTACAATAAAATCCTTCAAGCTCTGTCAAGTTGATTGTTGATCATTGCTAGACAGCCATTTTCTTGGTAAGCAACCCCAGTGTATATTTGGCCCTACGTTATTTTCCTGCTGAAAGGTGAATTTGTCTCCAGTGTCTCCCAGTGTCTGGAAAGCAGACTGAACCAGGTTTTCCTCAGGAATTTGCCTGTGCTTATAGCTATTCCGTTTCTATTTTCCCAAAACACTCCCAGCCATGCCGATGACAAGCATACCCATAACATGATGCAGCCACCACCATGCTTGAAAATATGTGTTGGATTTGCCCCAAACATAACTCTTGTATTCAGGACAAAAAGTTAACTTCTTTGCCACATGCCTTGTTGCATGTTTAGGAATAATTGTAGTGTAAGGTTCCTTTTTCACTCTGTCATTTATTTTAGTATTGTGGAGTAACTAAAATGTTGTTAATAAATCCTCAGTTTTTCATATCACAACCATTAAACTCTGTAACTGGTTTTTAAAATAACCATTGGCCTCATGTGAAATCCCGAGCAGTTTCCTTCCTCTCCGGCAACTGAGTTAGGAAGGACACATGTATATTTTTAGTGACTGGGTGTATTGATACACCATCCAAAGCCTAATGAATAACTTCCATGCTCAAAGGGAATTCAGCATCTGTTTTGTGTGTGTGTATTTTTACACATCTACCAATGTTGCCTTCTTTATGAGGCATTGAAAAACCTCCCTGGTCTTTGTGGTTGACTCGTGCTGAAATTCATTACTTGATTGAGGGACCTACAGATAATTGTATGTGTGGGGTACAGAGATGGGGTAGTTAAAAAAATTATGTTAATCATGTTAACCATTGAACACGGAGTCCATGCAATTTATTATGCGATTTGTTATGCGATTTTTACTCCTGAACTAATTTAGGCTTTCCATAACAAAGGGTTGAATACTTTTTGACTGAAGACATTTAAAATTTACATTTTTTATAAATTTCTAAAACGTTCTACAAATAAAATCTGCTTTGACATTATAGGGTAATGTGTGTATATCAGTGCACAAAATCTCAATGTAATCAATTTTAAATTCAGGCTGTAACACAACAAAATGTAAAGTAAAGCGGTGTGAATACTTTCTGAAAGCATTGTACATGTATGCACACATGAGAGAGTAGAGTCTTACTGTTCTTATATAAGAATAGATCAAATGAGTTGTTCCCTTTCAAATACAACATTTTAGTTATGAAATACACAAAACTTGTTGGCATACACAAAAACAATGGTAACGAACACCCCACATTAACGCCATTCCACCAACGTATTATTTAAACGCGAGGGGATAAATACAGTTTTATGTGTTTTGTCATCTGACTGTTGTGGTGTTTAGAGATGTGTATTTTCAGCCGAAATCAAAGAAAGTATTGATTTAATCAACGGAGAGTTAACTAGTAGACTGAAGTATGAGTGTGATTTGAGTGTCTGGGAACTGAGCCACTTTGATCAGGAAATGTGAGCAGACAACAATAGTGACATGCTTGTTGTTACGCTAGATGAAAGAGAAGCAGCGCTGGTTTTATCTTCAGGTGCACATTACATGTAAACAGTCCTTGACAGATAATGGTGCCTCACTTTCAGATAGGTGTCGTAAAAGAGTGAAGCTTTTTCCCTACACAAATTTAGGGGTTCAATCAAACCTGCACAAGGGAAAAATCACATTGTTTCTCCACTGCATAAATGTAAAATTTGCTTTGCTTCATTTCACCCAGTTAAATTGGTTTGATTAATTGCAGTACTTGAAATTTGAATTTTTTATGGCACAGGATTGATGAAAATGTACTGCAGTACATGTTTGATTGAATGTAAGCCTAATACAGCGAAACACATTTAGAGCTTTGGGTCTATGCAAGTCTTAGTCCTTGCATTGGAATCTAATGTGTTCCATCCTAAAGTGAGGAGAGCTCCTTCCTCCTTTGAGAGGATTATTCATCAATGCTGTTCATAGGATATGATCGACAGCCTTACTGGAGGGTTGGCCTCCTCCATTATCATATTGGGCTGCGGGAAGCAGGGGAGCCCTTGGCTGCAGGCACATCTGCATGGGGCGAGACGACTCCATGAATGATTCAGCATCCAGAACCCAGCCTCTGTGCCAAGACAGAGCCGGGCCCCAGTACAGACCTGTGGGTTTGCCTCTAAAAGCCCCGCTAAATACTAAAACCCCCCAAAACCCCTCTCCACTCATCTCCATCCCATCCTGTACTGACTGCGGCCAGTTTGGGTTGGAGAAACTGAGCCTTCCCAGAGCAGCAGATGGAGAGGGGGGTGAAAGTGAGAGGGCAGGAGGGAAACGAGATAGCGGTTAAGGAAGCTGACCGGAGCCTAACCACATTTTAGCTCTAGAGATAAGGGACATCCTGCTTGTGGGAGGAAACGAACGGGCGGATCACTCGAATTGTACACAGGCAGAGTTAGCCGTCTGGCTTTACCCACTTTACCCACAAACCATGTGGACTTCAGAAGTATTTAGACAGATAAATTGACAGTATAGCACCGTAAGTGTTAAATATCCCACAGTTGTAATGACAGCTTGGGTTACATTGCAGTTTTCTACATGATACTTAAAACTGCTGAGGTGTTAGAAGCACCAAATCATTGCAGTCTTTTTTTTAAGAGCAACATTTGTTTGTGAAACATGTTCTAAAGCTCACATCTATTCCCACAGAGGTGAATGCCATTAAATTAACTGTGTTTCAAAATGATGCTGGTCACAGTAACTGGCTGCACCTGTTCATACTGTATCAGCAGGTGTTCTGCTCGTCATATTGTTTGTCCTTTGATTTTGGAGCGACACGTTTGATTTGGTGGAACAAGCTTTCCCCTAATGTCAAGCCAGCGGAGTCCCTGCCCATCTTCCGAAAACTTCTGAAACCCTACCTTTCAAAGGTATCCCCCCAACACACACACACACACACACACACACACACAAAGAATAATTACCTGCACTTGTCTTTTCCTAATAGCATTGACTTTGCTGATAACCAATTTATTAAGGGAAAATGTACTTAATAGACTGTGATATGTGGTTGTCCAACGGAGGTAGTATCTTAAGATGAATGCACTAATTGTAAGTGGCTCTGGATAAGACTGTCAAAAAAAATGTCAAATGTAAATGTTATTTTTATCAAACAGCTTTTGAAGCCTCGGTTTTGCCCAAAACGTGGTCCGTTTTTATGTTCTAGAAACTAAACAGAGGTTCTGGATAGAAGCAGAAAGTCGTTTAAAAATGATCTACACTCTTTGAACAAAAGGTGCTATCTAGAACCTACAATTGTTTTTTGGCTGTCCCCATAGGAGAACCCTGAAGAACCCCAGGTAGAATGGTCCAGGTAGAACTCTTTTGGGTTCCATGTAGAACTCTTTCCACAGAGGTTTACCTCGAACCAAAAAGGGTTATACCTGGAACCAAAAAGGGTTATACCTGGAACAAAAAAGGGTTCTCCTATGGGGACAGCCGAATAACCCCTTTTTATAACCTTTTTTTTGAGTGTATATGTCATGGCAGCCACTTTAAATGACTGTAGTTTGCAAAATGTAGCTGAGCAAGTTAAATGTTCTGAAGCAAGAGTGGTAGAGGGTAGCAGCAGGTATGCTGCGTGGGATGAGGAGAGGAAGGTGTGTGAGATCACTAGCACAGTACAAGATCTCCACTACATCACCATGATTATTTGGCAAGGCTGAAAACGATAACACACTTAAGCCAGTTTTGTTGCACTCAGCACAAAGACTGTAATGGCTTGTAATATATGGCAGCATGATTGAAAGCTGCAGTGTCCTTATGAGACAGTGTTTTACCACGCAAACTATTCCTCACGCACATCTCCTCCTTGCTTCCCCTTCGCCCCTAGCAAAGTGGCATTTCCATTTTAAGATTGCCTCCCTGGCCCTTTGTGAATAGAATTGAATTACGCTGAGAAGCACTGATTGATTCCTTCTGAGCACAACAGTTTCCCCCTTTCTCAAAGAACCTATTGAATCCAGTCCAAGAAGTCATTGTGGCATTATAGTGTTCAGAGTGGGTGAATGGCTGGGGATGAGGGAACTGAGGGAGACGTGGTGGAGGGGGGAGAGGGGAACATGTAGATGGGATGGCGCCAAGAGTTACATTGTGCACGCTAAAAATCTCAGGTATATAGCACTATTTTCACACAGACTCACCGAGACTACGGAGGACCCAGGGTCTTTTAATGACCGAGGAAGATTATATCGAGCTCATTACGCCACGCAATTTTGTCACAAGGACTTTGCACCAGGATCATCGATGCATTCTGAAAGAGGGTTACTGAGGAAGCAGGAGAAGTTTCTCATGCGAGGTTGTCACGCTGACTCAGGGGACGCTTAAATGTTGAGTAGGGTGTGTATATTTTTTGTTGTGTGTTTTTATGTTTATTATCTAGTATGTGTATTTCTATGTTGGTCGGTGTGGTTCCCAATCAGAGGCAGCTGTGCTCATTGTCTCTGATTGGGGACCATACTTAGGCAGCCTATTGGCACTGTCTAGTTGTGAGATCTTGTTCCTTGTAAGGTATGTTGTGTGTGGGCGCTATTGGACTTCACGTTGCTTACTCTTGTTTTGTCGAGTGTTTATTGGTTTAATAAACATGTACGTATATCACGCTGCGCCTTGGTCTGACCCGTCATTAAACTAACGTGACAGAGGCATTGTAAGGTGGTGGGTGGGTGGGTGGGGTGGAGGGGGGTGCAGTACCCTATCCTGGAGGTGTTTGATAAATGAGGCGCTGCCACGCAACCTCTCCCAACCTCCAACCCCCATCCCCATCCCCAAGCCCCCTATTCTACCCATGGTGAGATTCTGATGATCCTTTGAGGACACTGTAATATAGCCTTCATAGTTAAGGCTGTGTGCCTACACAGCACAGTATAGCGGAGAGGGGAAGGCCACTGATGAAAGGCAGAGAGGGTGAAAGGTTCACGTCTGCACCAGTGCTTTAATCAACTTTACTGCAGACATGCAGTAATGTAGAGCATAGGATGAGAGATGTACTGTATCCCAACGCTGGCACCAACTCACCACACTCCTCCCCCACCCCATACCTCCTCTCTCTCACTGTAAGAGGGGGAAAATACCTCATGTAACCCGCTCTGGGGCCAGAGTAAACAGCAGCGAAGTATACAGCAGGGGCCTCAGTGGAGAAGTTCTGGAACAGAGACAGGCTCTGTGTTTTGACTAGTTACTCATGGTGATGTACCGAACGGAAGGGCCTCCCTGGGTAGTCAACAAAGGGGTTGAGTTGGATTTGATTTCACTAGCTGGGCAAGTGATGTTCAGCCAATGAAATATGGATCGCATCCATGTGCCCTGTACACAGCTGGTGCACATAATAGGCCACTCCAGTTTCATTTGGAGAAGTGCAGTCTGATGTGCTGGAGCATACAAAGTTTCTCTTTCTTTATTCATCTATCACTGTCACGCTGTAAAATCCTTCAGGATTTTGGGGCTTATTTTAAACCAGATATGAGACAGGAATCAGAGACGCCTTTTGTTGCATTAGAGAGTTGAAACGCGGATCAGTGCAAATGTACCAACAGTCACGCCACGCTTTTCCTCCGCTTAAGGTAACCTCTGCTCTGTGCCACCCACCATATTAGAGTGATTTAGCTAAAGGTAAATAATGATTATGTGACAGTCTCTGTGATGGTATTTATTTGGAATCTGGAGCTGAGAAGTTTCACAGTGTGTGTGTGTGTGTCTTAAAGAGGGTTCGTGTGTGTGCACCGGAGAATATGTGTGTTTGTGTGGAGAGTGTTTATTACAGGTGTTATTATTGTATTTTAGAGGGTGTCAGGGTGCCCTACATTACACGCACCAAGCGCTGCTGAAATATTTACTAGGCGGCAAAATTGTAACTTTGTCCAATGACCCTGGATCAGTCATTTGACCCTCTGTGACCCTCCATTACTTCCTGTCAGCCCTGTGTGATCAGGCCCTGGTGGCTCCTTGTCCCTTTCTTCTTCTTCTTCTGTAGTACTTCATGCTTTCTGGCCTGATCTTCTGGATCAGCAGTATTCCCTGTCCTTCTCTACCGCCTCCCCCATTTCACCCTGTCCATTTTCCCCCGCTCATCGTCTTGAAATATACCTACTTGGTGAATGTAGAGTTTTTCATTAGAGCAGGATTGATGGAAATAGATGTTGTACAATCAGTCCATTTTGCTATTTTCTTCGTAGACTTGAGAATGAAGGGAAGTTAGTATGTATTTTAGATGTATTTCAATATACATTTTGAGGGCAGCTGTGAGGAGAGCATTGTACATTTCTGGGATGTATAATTTGTAAGTGATTCACACGGATATGTATATTTTCAATACGTAAAGTATTTGATGAAGAGCATAAATGTATGTTTAACACAAGGACCTGGATTGGAATCACAAGTAAGTCTCTTCCTAAGACCTTTTGATAAATAGAGAAAATCTCAAGTTCTCTCTATAACACAAAACCCAAACTTTCTCTGTTATGTTTCTGCTGAGGACACAGATCACTGCTAAGGATTATGGTGTATTAATTGACTCAATTATCCAGTCCAGTCAAAGTTTGTAAAGAAAAAGTGTGGGCAGCCTGGATTTCTGTGGCATTAAGTCGTCATTGAGGGGGGGCACACGGGCCCAGTGTATTTACTGCCAGAGCCTGCGCTTATCCGACCGATGCCTCTAATGCGGGTATCAATCTCCACAATGCATTCTCCTCCAATATGGGTCGTGTCATCTCTGGTTAGTGGAGTCTCCTGATGAAATTGTCTAAAATCTCCACCGATCAATCAAGCAGTGTGGATTGATTTTTTTCATATTTTCTCATTTCTCTTTTCTTCCTGCCCCTCTCCATTCGAAGACCTCTGATGTTCCTCAATGTAAGATGAATGTCGCGCAGAGGGTAAAGAACGCCTGGGTTAGACCTGTTGGCATCATGAGACTTTCTCCTCTCTACCCATCAACCCCACCCCCCCCTCCTCTCCCCCCCCTCTCCCCCTCTCAAAGACAAGCAAATATACCTAGTAGACATAGTACCGTATTATCCTAACACACTCCACATCCAATCCCCCTAATATACCACATCAACACCGACTATTGAAACTGTAACTATGGCCTCCCATTTCATCTGTGTAAATGTATTCCCCTGTCTTTGTATTGAAATAAGTACTGTCTAGTGGTAATGAAAAGACTACCAGGCAGGCAGGCAGAAACACACCAGCATGGCCTCAGGTTCCCCCCCATTGCCGGTTTAGCCAGGGGACGGCAGGGCCAGCCACATCCTCGGGCCCCGGGACCCATTTGTAGGGGCCGCACGACTTTCCCCATAATGAAATATTCACAGGTACTGGTTCCCTGGAGAAAATGATGGGGTCAGTCAATTGCTTTTCAGCGAGTAATTTCTCCCCTTCAGACTGCCCTGCTTGTCATGTTGACAGTCATTAGCGCAGGAGGAAGGCTGGATCGAAGCGCAAGTGTGACACTTGTCAGACAGGAGCAGTGTTTATCTCCTCTACTGCTTTATTTCCCTTCTATCTTATTTTTCTTATTTTTTCTAACTTCTCGCCTTTTATATTTTTGTTAACGCTTGTGTTGGTGTAAACAGCAAATTGTTGTTTTTTGCAGTCTGTCGGAGATGTACCCTATATTCCCATGTTGTGCTCGTTTTATTTTCCACCATTCTGTCATGTATTTTTCTTACACCTGAAAGTCAGCAATCCTCTGTTATTTGGAACATTGCATTAAGACCTAAGTCTTCAGTACAGACCAGGCAGAATGTAATCCCTTTTAAGGTAATCAATCACTTTGAAAGAAACCCATCACAAGCCAATCAAAAGAGACACTTCAGATTTGGTGATTGGTGATTAGACCCTCAAAAAATCCTCGGGAAAGTTTAGCCAAGGCTCTTTTTTCTTTATGACTCAGCCTGACCTTTGAAGATATTACCATCTGACGTGATGAATGGTCCAGGGACACAGACTTTTCTTATTAACCAGCTGTGGTGGTGGTGGAGGGAGATCGGCTAGCACTCCTTCCCTAATCCCCTTCTTCTTAAAGGAGGAGAGGAGAGGGGGTAAAAAGGACATCAGGAATGACATAGTGTTAGAAATAATATGGGGCCCTCCACGGCGGAGGGACTACAGTGAACTCGGCTGACCCGGAGGGAAACTCCAATTAGCAGGGAGTAATGGATAGCCCCTGTGGCTGGTGTCTGCAGGCGGGTAGAACGCTGACCCTCGGCCTCACCCCACCGCAGCTACACTCATTTCCCAGCATCACTCTCTCTCTCACCCTGTGATAGGTCTCAGAGCAGTCCCCGCGACACACACACAAACACACTCACACACTCACATACACAAACCCCCCCCACACACACACACACCCACATACACATCCAGTGCCTTCAGAAAGTATTCATACCCCTTGATGTATTCCACATTTTGTGTTGTTACAGCCTGAATTCAAAATTGATTAAATATTATTTTTTTCTCACCCATCTACACACAATACCCCTTAATGACAAAGTGAAAACATGTTTTTAGACATTTTAGCAAGTATATTGAAACTTACAATTAAATACACACCCCTGTGTCAATACCTTGTAGAAGCATCTTTGGCAGTGATTACAGCTGTGAGTCTTTCTGGGTAAGTCTCTAAGAGCTTTCCACGCGTGGATTGTGCAAAATTTGCCCATTATTCTTTTCAAAATTCTTCAAGATCTGTCAAATTGGCTGTTGATCATTGCTAGACAACAATTTTAAGGTCTTGCCATAGCTTTTCAAGTAGATTTAAGTCAAAACTGTAACTCGGCCACTCAGGAACATCACTGTCTTCTTGGTAAGCAACTCCAGTGTAGATTTTTGGCCTTGTGTTTTAAGTTATTGTCCTGCTGAAAGGTCAATTCATCTCCCAGTGTCTGCTGGAAAGCAGACTGAACCAGGTTTTCCTCTAGGATTTTCCTTATGCTTAGCTCCATTCCATTTCTTTTTTTATCCTGAAAAACTCCCCAGTCCTTAATGATTACAAGCAAACCCATAACATGATGCAGCCACCGCTATGCTAGAAAATATGGAGAGAGGTACTCAGTAATGTGTTGTATTGGATTTGCCCCAAACGGAACAGTTTGTATTCAGGACAAAAAGTGAATTGCTTTGCCACATTTTGCAGTATTACTTTAGTGCCTTGTTATAAATAGGATGCATGTTTTGGAATATTTTTTATTCTGTACAGGCTTCCTTCTTTTCACTCTGTCAATTAGGTTATTATTGTAGAGTAACTACAATGTTGTTGATCCATCCTCAGTTTTCTCCTATCACAACCATTAAACTCTGTAACTGTTTTAAAGTCACCATTGGCCTCATGGTGAAATCCCTGAGCGGTTTCCTTCCTCTCCGGCAACTGAGTTAGGAAGGACGCCTGTATCTTTGTAGTGACTGGGTGTATTGATACACCCTCCAAAATGTAATTAATAACTTCACCATGCTCAAAGGGATATTCAATGTCTGCTTTTTTTTACCCATCTACCAATCGGTGCCCCTTCTTTGTGAGGCATTGGAAAACCTCCCTGGTTTTGTGGATTAATCTGTGTTTGAAATTCACTACTGATGAGGGACCTTACAGATACTGTAATTGTATGTGTGGGGTACAGATAGTCATCCAAAAATCATGTTAAACACTATTATTGCAACAGAGTGAGTCATGAAATATTATGGATTGTTAACAAGTTATACTCCTGAACTTAGTCTTGCCATAACAAAGGGGTTGAATACTTATTGACTAAAGACATTTCAGCTTTACATTTTTAATTAATTTGTAACAATTTCGAAAAGCATAATTCCACTTTGACATTATGGGGTATTGTGTGGTGGCCAGTGACAAAAAATCTAAATGTAATACATTTTCAATTCAGGCTGTAACACAACAAAATGTGAATAAAGTCAAGGGGTGTGAATACTTTCTGAAGGCACTGCACACACACACAAAGACACAGTGTGGTTAGTGTGTGTGCTGGTCACTAAGTTGTTTGCTGGGAGGGTATTAGGTAGTGTTTCTCCAGGGAAGGAGAGAGTGAGCCTCCTCCATGCGCCTCCTCAGGTCTGTGCCAATCAGCCTGTGCCAACTCAGCCCTGGGCCATGCCGTGGATAAGAGCAGACAACGCCTGGATCCCCAAAGGAAGAGAGGGGACTGTGTCTGAGCTGTGGCGCCCTCCCACTCCGTCTGAAAAAACATTCTCAAAGCACGGTGGAAGAGAGAGTGTGATCTGTGTGAGGATGGCTCTAAGAGATCCAGACTAGTATCTTTACATTAAAGGGAGAACATCAGGCAAAATCTCATCTATCAAAAATGTGGAGAAATTAAATGTAGGTTGTGATAGTTGTTATTGGTTTGGTGTTGAATTGTACCTCCGGAATGGTATGGTATTGAGGAGAAGGTGTTTATACTAAATGGTATGGTTAACCATGCCAGTGTCAATGTGTCTGCAACATAAAATCAAAATCAAATCAAATCAAATTGTATTTGTCACATGCTTCATAAACAACAGGTGTAGACTAACAATGAAATGCTTACTTACGGGTCCTTTTCCAACAATGCAGAGTTAAATATAAATAAACTTTTTTTTTTTTTGTACAAATTGAAATAGTGAGACGAGGAATGAATACACAGTGAATAACAAATAACAATAACGAGTAAAAACAATATGGCTACAGTGCCTTGCAAAAGTATTCATCCCCCTTGGCGTTTTTCCTATTTTGATGCATTACAACCTGTAATTTAAATTTAAATTTTAGTCATTTAGCAGACGCTCTTATCCAGAGCGAGTGCATACATTTTTTTTTTCATACTGGCCCCCCGTGGGAATCGAACCCACAACCCTGGCGTTGCAAGCGCCATGCTCTACCAACTGAGCTACACGGGGCCAAATTGATTTTTATTTGGATTTCATGTAATGGACATACACAAAATAGTCAAAATTGGTGAAGTGAAATGAAAAAAATAACTTGTTTCAAAAAGTGTAAAAAATAAATAATGGAAAAGTGGTGTGTGCATATGTCTGGCACAAACCCAACACCCCTCATCACCCTGAGAACACCATCCCCACAGTGAAGCATGGTGGTGGCAGCATCATGCTGTGGGGATGTTTTTCATCGGCAGGGACAGGGAAACTGGTCAGAATTGAAGAAATGATGGATGGCGCTAAATACAGGGAAATTCTTGAGGGAAACCTGTTTCAGTCTTACAGAGATTTCAGACTGGGACGGAGGTTCACCTTCCAGCAGGACAATGACCCTAAGCATACTGCTAAAGCAACACTTGAGTGGTTTAAGGGGAAACATTTAAATGTCTTGAATGGCAGACCCCAATCCAACTGAGAATCTGTGGTATGACTTAAAGATTGCTGTACACCAGCGGAACCCATCCAACTTGAAGGGAGCTGGACGGAGTTTTGCCTTGAAGAATGGGGAAAAAATCCCAGTGGCTAGATGTGCCAAGTTTATAGAGACATACCCCAAGAGACTTGCAGCTGTAATTATGACAAAAGGTGGCTCTACAAAGCATTGACTTTGGGGGGGTGAATAGTTATGCAGCTCAAGTTTTCTGTTTTTTTTGTCTTATTTCTTGTTTGTTTCACAAGACAAAATATTTTGCATTTAAAGTGGTAGGATGTTGGGTAAATCAAATGATGCAAACCCCAAAATAAAAATGCCAAGGTGGTGAATACTTTCGCAAGCCACTGTATATACCGGGAGCACCATTAACGAAGTTGATGTACAGGGGCACGAGATAATTGAGGTAGCTATGTAAATATACAGTGCCTTCAGAAAGTATTCATACCCCTTGACTTATTCCATATTTTGTTGTGTTTAAGCCTGAATTCAAAATGGATACGATTTTTTTAAATCGCACCCATCTACACACAATACCCCATAATGACAAAGTGAAAAAATGTTTTTTGACATGTTTGCACATTTATTGAAAATGAAATACAGAAATATCTCATTTACATAAATATTCACATGCCTGAGTCAATACATGTTAGAATCACCTTTTGCAGTGATTATAGCTATGAGTCTTTCTGTGTAAGTCTCTAAGAGCTTTGCACACCTGGATTGTACAATATTTGCCCCAAGGCATTTGAAAGCCTCCCTGGTCTTTGTGGTTGAATCTGTCTTTGAAATTCATTGCTCGACTGGGGGACCTTACAGATAATTGTATATGTGGGGTAATAAGATGACGTAGTCATTCAAAAATCTTGTTAAAAACTACATTTTCTTATAAATTTAATTTGTAAACATTTCTGAAAACATAATTCAACTTTGAGATTATGGGGTATTGTGTGTAGATCAGTTACACAAAATCTATATTGTAACACAAGGTATCCCTCGGTCCTCGGAATCCCAAGGGGTGCATGTTTCGTTTTTTGCCCAAGCACTACACAGCTGATTCAAGTAATCAACTAATCATCAAGCTTTGATCATTTGACTCAGCTGTGTAGTGTACCCCTTGGGAAACGCTGCTGTAACACAACAAAATGTGGAAAAAGTCAAGGGTTGTGATCACTTTCTGAAGGCACTGTATGTAGGAGTAAAGTGACTGGGAAACAGGATAGATAATAGACAGGATTAGTGGTGAGTGTGTGTGTGGCTTCAGTATGCATGTGTGCATATGTTTTGTGTGTGCGCATGTTTTGTGTGAGTGTGTGTGTATATGTGTGTATGTGTGTATATGTGTGTTGGGGTGTAAGTGTAAGAATGTGTGAGTGTGTGGATAGAGTAAGTGCAAGAGATTTAATGAAAAAAAGGGTCAATGCAGGAAATACTGGTAGCCATTTGATTAGCTATTTAGTGGTCTTGTTTAGCAGTCTTATGGCTTGGGGGTAGAAGCTGTTCAGGGTCCTTTTGGTTCCAGACTTGGTGCACTGGTACCGCTTGCCATACGGTAGCAGAGGGAACAGTCTATGGCTTGGGTGGCTGGAGTCTTTGACAATTATTTGGGCCTTCCTCTGACACCGCCTGGTATAGAGGTCCTGGATGGCAGGGAGCTCGGCCCCAGTGATGTACTGGACCGTACACACCACCCTCTGTAGCGTCTTGCTGTCTGGTGCCTTGCAGTTGCCGTACCAAGCGGTGATGTAGCCAGTCAATATGCTCTTAAAGCATTGGAGGATCTGAGGGCCCTTGCCAAATCTTTTCAGCCTCCTGATGGGGAAGAGGCGCTGTCGTGCCCTCTTCACAACTGTGTGGGTGTGTGTGGACCATGTTAATTCCTTAGTGATGTGGACACCGAGGAACTTGAAGCTCTCGACCCGCTCCACTACAGCCCCAACGAGGGGATGGGGGGGTGCTCGCCCTCCCTTCCTGTGGTCCACGATCAGCCTTTGTTTGCTGACGTGGATGGAGATGTTGTGTCTGGCACCACACTGCCAGGTTGACCTCCCCCCATAGGCTGCCTCATCACTTACTGGAATGAGAATGTCCCACAACCACCTTTTATGGAGAGGCTCTCCTTCCTCCTGTGGACGATTACCATGATGCCCCACAGCGGATGAGGGAGGGATATGCTGGAGGCGTCGCTGCTCTGCTCTGCTAACCACTCTGCCAGAACACTGCACTAATTGATGAAGAGAGATTGCATTCTCTCCCTGCTCCTTATCAAACTTTTTTAAGGCACCGGAGGGCACTTCTTTATAAAGTCGATAAGTTTAAATGTATGAAAACAAAAATGCAGCCTTAATCAGTGAGCAATGTTGTTTGAAATAGAGTTTTGATCTGTCTGGGTGTAATTTGGACAAATATACACTTATGAATCAAGAATCTAAGCGTTCCACTTTTTTACGTAATGGGCTTTTTTATCAGATATGTGTCCTGGTTCTGTTATGAGAAACATGGGGCCAGCTGTGTATCACCATTACAGCTTGTGTCAACATGTATACGTTGCATCACATCAATCTTGCACTCAGCAGGAGGGAAGAGTATTATGTTAAAAGCCCATTTGCCTGACATATTCTTACTGAAGATGGCCTCTCGCAGGGGAGGGGTCTGATCTGGTGAATATTGATAGGTTATTGATTGAGTGATGTTCGGGGTGATTTATCGATTGATTTCGCTTCCAAATGAGTGCGAGAGAGAGGTGAGCCCAGAGGAAAACAAACCACATTCTCCTTTAGCTCTGGCTTTACATAATGAGACAACACTGATTTATTTTGGGTACTGCTGCTGTTTTCATTAGGATGTTGTGTGGAGTTGTTTTTGGAGTCATTTTCAACTGAAACATACAAGAAGTGTTATAGACTGAAATCACAGGAAAGACAAAATACATGCTAAAGGACGTTTTCCTCACCTGACTGAACAAAGTCAATCTCATATCCCCTGGTTTAGGAAGATTGCGGGGTAGGGAGTTAGGAGGCATGGACTGTGGATGGGGGAGGGGATATGTAGATTAATGCAGTGGAAAGCCATCCTTCAAAGTGCTTAGAATAATTAGAGTCAGGCCCCAACAGAATGGGCATGTCACTGGAGGAAATTGTGTTTATTTACTGTGGTGGCTTTCTTACCCCTCCCCCTCTCTCTCTCTACCCCTTCGCTTAGCTATAATTCAGGGACGGAGAGTTTCAGAGTGTTTTAAGGTGTGTCACTGAACTGGATGCATTTCTCAGATTTGTATCTCTGTACGATGTTTGGGCGGTGATTTGTATTCAGGAGCAGATTGAGTTTGTGTAGGTGTGATGTATGTATGTTAATGTTAATGTTCTTTATTGGCATGTGTGTGAGGGTTAATGTTCTTTATTAGCATGGGTGTGAGGGTTAATGTACTTTATTAGCATGTGTGTGAGGGTTAATGTATTTTTATTAGCAGTGTGTGAGAGTGAATGTACTTTATTAGATGTGTGTGAGGGTTAATGTATTTATTAGCATGTGTGTGAGGGTTAATGTGTGGGTGTGTGTAATGCACAGTATGGGTGTGAATGTGGGTGCAATGCATTTGTGTGAATGCATACGGGTGTGTGTGTGTATGGTGTGTGTGTGCGTGGGGGGGTGTGTGAAGGCATTTCCCATCTTAGCGGTGGTGTGGGCTTTTTTTCGAGGAGGAGAGGGAGAAAAGCCATTGATAAATTGATCACAGTGAAATTGTGGAGTATTGAGACATGTTCTAAATCCCTCCCCCATCGGCGGCCTCCCCCCCCCCACACACACAATGCACTGCGCCACGGCTCTGCTCCAACATCAAACTGTGGATTGCGTGGTTGACAGAGTGTAAACCAGGTGCCAGCTCTCAATCCAATTAAAGAGATTTAATTGGGGAAAATAAATGGAGTGTGTCCGGGAAGTGCTGGGTTACCCACACTAAGTCGATTTTTTCCTTCTTTTTGAAAAGTAAGGTATTGTTTATGAAAGACTGAATTGAATCTAATAAAGGCTAGGGGCTATTGGGCTATTGCATTTCCCCACACTGCCTCTACTTCCTCCACAGGTCACTAATGCAAACAATCCAATCTCCCCTCTCTGAAAGGTGTACTGGGCTCTCTAAACAGGATTATTATCTAAAATGGCTCCATCAGGTGTTTCGGCCATACACTGCCAGGTTTTAGATGGTGATTGTAATTCACCTTTGCCAGCCTTTTAGGGATGGATCACTTTAGGAGTGTTTGTAACTTTAAAACAACACCTTTAAACAACACCCAATAGATGAGGACAGCCGACAGTCCCCTTGTCTGTTTTAAATAGCATTATTACTCTAACTACTGTAACCATTGAAGCTATCCATTACGAATGGGGGAGTTTTTTTCTCTGTATAACATGAGAATCCTCTGTGGTTATCAGTGTAGTTGTAGCTTGACACTGTGAGGGAAAGGAGACTGAAGCACCAGCAGCAGCCACAGCTCATGCAGGAGTTAGCCGAG
Source organism: Coregonus clupeaformis (assembly GCF_020615455.1). Lineage (NCBI taxonomy): Eukaryota > Metazoa > Chordata > Actinopteri > Salmoniformes > Salmonidae > Coregonus > Coregonus clupeaformis. Next base: position 25,762,636 of record NC_059226.1, on the reverse strand, counting down.
AAAGAGAGGTGTCTAAAGTGGTCAGGTAGCAGCACGCGTGCAGTGGTCTCTCCTCTTCCTCCTCCATGTCTCTCTCCCCCCAACCTGTCCCAGGGGAGGGGGGAGGAGAGGAGGAGACAGAGCACCAGTTGGTTTTAGGGAAGGATGAATAATTCAGCATTGTTAGCTGTTGCTGCTAACCCATCTACAATGAAACAGTCTTACTGCACATCAATGATTTAGCAGACACCCTTTAGAGGGAATCATATGGAGCTGACAGAGACTCCTTCTCTTCACCAGCTCCCTCCACTACCTCCCTATAATTGGAAAGAGAAAAATCTGGAATGCTGTATCAGGGATCTGGCAGAGCGGTATAGGCATTTAAACAGCCATTCAGCAATGTCAACCTGCAGACGTGTGTCTGGGGAGTGCACCCACTAGTTAGCCCTGAAGAGGGGAGAGAATTTGGGACAAAAGACGTGACAGAGTTTTAGCAGACACATTTCCTGAGTTGGAAAAGCTGTCCCTGTCTGCGGCCTATTAAACAGTGAAATACATATGTATCTGGAGTGGAAGAGCTCCTCGATTTGAACGCCCTAGATGTGTCTGTAATAGGACCATCCTCGGTTCCCTGATTTGAACCCCTCTTAAAATCCCTTCCAGCCTCTCTGGTCTCCATCTCCGCCCTCTCCTTCCCTCACTCCTCTCCCCCCCACTGCATCACACTAACTCTGCACCACGCTCACCTCTTCCCTTTTCAACATCAGATGAGCAAATCAGCAGACAAGAAGTACAAGTTTTCCCAAGCTTTAAGAATCACCACAATAAGAAATCACAGTTAATAACCCTATTAAGGAGAGAGGATACGGGTAAATATTGTTAATATCTCTTCCTTTTCTCCCATCGCCATTGCCAGAGGGGCTGGAAACAAAAGGAGGACTAAAAAAGAGTTAGCACGACAGTGATAACCGATTGGGGTAGATGGATGGATGAATCAAAATTCTCAAATCTTAAAACTGGAATTAGCTGCTGATTAGATGAGTTGGGCTACAAGGAGAGAGTAGGCATGTTACTTCAAAGAATATGGCCCATGTAAATCTGTCCTCCCTCCCGGTGTCCGGCGCAGAGCAAAGAGAAACCCACCGAGGCAAAAGGAAACCAAAGAGAAGGATTACAAAGGGAGGAAGAACAGATCTGAGTAAAGGAAGAAAAGAGTTAGACAGTGTAAATGGTGCATTTTACGTTTGCTTCCCGGTATTAGGATCTTTTATTTCTGTGTTTGTCTCCCCCTCTCTCTCTATCTCTACAGTAGGAGGTAGAGTTAGTGACAGGGTCATAATGAGAGTGACACTGTCTCATTTGCATATGTTTTCCATTGTCACAGCGGTCAACGAATGTCATGGAGATTCCTGCATGTTTAAGCGCTGGCATTTGTTTATGAGGCACTTGGCCCTTATCATAACCTCAAAGAGAGACCACATCACAATGACACTCAGCTGGTTCCGAACCAAAGTTGGGTAGTTCATCAGCGTTGAATTATGTAGAAAAATACTAATTTGCCGGAAATTAGATTAGGTAGATAGTGGATGACAGGTACGAGAATTGATTACATGTGTATGACCAGAATCAAAATAATGTGCCTGATCAACTGCTCAATCATCAATTTTCATTTCAGATAGGTCTTTATCTCCGTGATCAATGGCAATTTAGAAATTGAAGAGTCTTATAATTTAGAACATGTGTAATAAAAGTATACAATATCAATCTTCATGTAATTTGATACATGAGAAGGACGATTGAGAGGGGAAAAGACTATCGGATCGGACTGAGATTTATTGTAGTACATTTGATCAGGTTAAAAGCAATGCGCGGCTTAGTTGATTTAAAAACACAAAGCCCACATGTCTATTTAAATTCCGACAACAAGTTGGAATAATTAGTCTGATGTAAATGCCTGTTACACAACAAAAAGGCAACAACATTGAAAGAGGCAAATTATCTGCTTTTATGGTGTGGGGAAAGCATGGGATATTGTAAATTATAGTTGTTTTTAAAGAGCCTGTTGGTTTATTAGGAGCTTTTTAATGGCCTCTCCAGCCCCAGAAGATAGATATGCATGGCTGCTACGGCGGGGGGTGGGTGAGGAGGAGACAGAAGGTTAAATGTACAGGAGTTAAAGTGATCCTCTGTCTGTCTGTTTATTAAGTGGCGCTCAGTCGCCCTCTGAGGTATAGTAACACTTGCTAGTCGAAGCACAGCAGAAGCTAAGAGCAGTCCCATCTCGATCGGCACAGGCGAGACTCGGGAGTGTGGTGTAGAAAGGTGCAGCAGCAATGTAATAAAGAAATCAACAAGGATAGAGGGAAATTAACTCTCCCTTTAATACCCGTCCGAGGGGGAACATATTGGAATAGGAAACCCTGACATTTCTGACTTAACTGGTTGCAAGTTATACATGTGTGCCTCAACCAGTTAGAAAGTGGACATTTTGAGTTTCCTAGTTCCGACTAGCATGTGAACACGGCAGAATACAAATAAGTGCCCCAATAATTAGGAAAAATCATGTTAGAGGGATTGAAACATAAGTGACATGTGAAAACGATTAAGGCTCTTGAAGAAAAAAAACACGGTGTGAAAAAATTAACCAGGGGGAGTGTAGATGCAGTATTTATCCAAGAGATGAGAGTTGGCAAGAGAGGAAATATGAAGGGAAATAATAATGCCGTGCCTAGCCTATTTGGAATCCCAAACCTGCTGAAGAGTGGTGTGGAAGAACACTGGGGGTACTAGGGGGATGCAAAGGCTTTTCTCAGGTGCTTCAAATCTGCATTAAATTGGGCCGCTGCATCTCCACCTCTCCATGCTCTCTCCCCTCTCTCCCTCACAAAGTTTCGCTGTAATTGGCAGACAATGAGGGGGGAAAAGCCAGGGTGCGCCGAAATCTGCTTCATCACGAGAAACCCAACTGGAGGATTTGTTTGTTGTTGTTGTTTACTCTGCCTCTGAGTTGGGCTTTTCTGACTGACCTTGGAATGGATGGCAGGTGGTTGTAATTAACAGGCTCTCCCTGGCTGGCTGCAGCCTCTGGTGAGATGCTAGCGCTGCTAACACTGCAACTAACGGAGTGTTGGAGCACGATAATATGGCTTTGCCAAATTAAAATGACCTAGCTAGACTCAAGCTTATTTATGTGTGCCTGTTAAGACAAAACTAATGCCAGTTGCTGGATGTTCAAAATCATCCCAGGCCTGCCCCACTGGCCCGCCCGCCTTTTCTGCCGTCTGTTTGTTGGAGTTCAATTAGCTGGGTGTCAGTTGCGGGGTTGAAAACAACAAGGGTATTTTATGCGCCCGGCTGGCTGGAAAGTCTTGCGTGTTTTGTTTGTGTTGCAGCTTACGTTGCACACTGTTGAGTAGGAACCCGCTTGTCCCCACTCTGTTTTCTGCTGCAATGGCCCAATGGGATTTGTCACAGGGCCTTCCCTCAGTGAGGCAGCATAAAGGGAGATGAGTGTTTCTTCCATGTCTTGGAGCTGTGCTGTCGCTAGAAAACACTCCACACTCTCCTTTGGACTCACTGCACTGGATAAGTTCTGAAAACTTGAAACATTTTAAAGGGTTCCTGTCAACATGCTAGTTCAGTAACTAATGTAGGCTACAAAACACAAATATGTGCTGAATTACTCAGAAATGAAAATATTCTCGATATTCACCTGGTATTCTTGTAGCTCAACATCTCAAATGGATCATCTAAAATTGTAACAGGTCTAATGTTGGATCTGGTGACAGATTAACCTGTGTGGTAGAGACCTTTAAGGTTTCCTGTCCCTAACAATGAGTCGAGAGGTGAGGTGTCTGAGTAAAAGCCATAAAGCTGCCCACTCAATCACACATCATAGCTGATATAATCAGTGGCTCCCATTTGAGTGATTTCCCCCTGGATTCAATGCAACACAATTAGTCGCCTACTGTCTTTAGCCTTAGCTTTGCCCTCTGACCTCCCATGCACAGTACAGGAACTGACACCACTCTGCTGATATGAGTTTCCCCAGCTACTGTATGTGATCAGCCCATCCCTGCCTGGCCGACTCAGAGAGCAAGTCCCCAGCAACTTTGCTGAAAAGGATCAGAGATTGTTGGCCACTGGCCAAGAGTCCACCCATGGTATCATGGAGATAGAATGGAGTTCATCATCAAAGGAGCTAACACCAGTTAGCAGTTACAGTAGCATCTCTCTCCACCTGTCCATTGCCCTGTGTTCCCATAGATCAGGTCTGGAAGTCCAAGCCATTTGGGCCTGCCCAACCACCACCGTGCACTTAGACAGAGGCCTAATGCTGACTGTAAAAACAAAAACTCTGCTACAAAAGTGATTTATTAAGTAAGGTCTCAATCCAATTTTACACTGGGAGAGTGCTTAAGATTAAAGAGAGTGGTTTTTTATTGTGCTCTTCTGTAATAGGGGTGGAGCGGAAAGGAGAGAGAGATGGAGAGAGAGAGAGGTGGGAGTAAGAGATAGCATGACGAGAGAGAGATAGGAGATGATACAGGTGGCTGTTTTGTCTGGATTCCTGTATTCCCCTTGGTCCTGTCGATGGAGGAGGGGTTTAGCTAACTCCCACCACCTGGCCTTGTGCGGGGGCGCTGAATTACAACGGAGGGACCTGCTCGCCCATCGCAACACGCCTGAAGGTGGACGAACGCGCTGCCGCCCGGGGCCTGATAACACCACACAAACGACCAGGAGCAGTTTTTTCCAGCCATAACTTAACGTCTCCCCTCAGAGCCAGGAGAGATGGGAGAGATGGGAACTGCGCCTGCGCCTGAAAGCTTTATGGTTTATATGGTGTGGGGGTTTTCATCAGGCACTGTGGATTATCATGATGATGCTAAGCCAGCACCAGCTAAAAGGGCGTGTGGTCGGAGAGGGACCAACGCTACTCCTGCTGATTTGCATGGGCCCTTTTTTTCCTCCTAGTTATTTCTAGTTCAATAACTTGTTTGTCACATAATCAGAGAGAAGGGGAAGATCATACGAGAGCCAGTGTTATTTGTGTTTACTAATGAGCCCCGCTTATACTCATAGCCCCCCCCCACTCCTTGCTTTTGGTTTGCTGCCCTTTGAAACAGTGCTGTGGTGTGTATAGTGCAGTACAACACTTTGTGTGCTTCCTCCCCCCCGCTCCCTCCCAGCTCCAGGTTGTTACCCAGTGTTGTGTGTCACATGGCCCGCTTCAGTCCCATGCCCTTGTTTTATGCTTCAAGAACAATAGGCGTGACACAAATACACTGGTGCTCTGTGCCTCGCCATGTCTAACAGAATGCTTTAATGTAACCTTGATCTCCCTTATGGTGTGAAAACTGTTTCTCATACATGCCTTATTGTCATCTGGACTCAAGCTTTCTCTCCAAACTGATTTGTTGATGTTAGACCACTATGTGAAAGGTCTCAGTGTGCTGTGCCAGAGAACCTTCCGTTTTTAGGTAGCTAACCACCCCCTTCCTTGAAATGGGTGCTTAAAGAAAAAATTGCCGACATCAAGAGTCGCCTTGAATAAGGATGCCCTGCAATGCAAGTGGGTTATATAAGCATGACTAGAGGGAGAGGAAAAGTAGAGCACAGGGGGAGAGATTTAAAAGTTTCAGCACGAAGAGAGAGGGAAGAAAGAGACGGGGGGAACGAGAGGTAAGGAGAGAGAGATGGAGGTAGGCAGGGTAGGTGAGGTCAGGGAGGAGTTTAGGGCGCAGGCCTTGAGACTGTGGCCTCTATGGAAGCTGGTAATCCTCCTCATCTCTCAAGGCTGAAGGGCCTTTCTTTTTTCATTTAGATAATGGAGGCATTTAATTGGCCAAGTGGTTTGGACTGTGGTTTGTTTGGCAACACATCAGTGTAGCATTGTTTCCAAAACATTTAAGCGCTGTGCTGCACGGAATCCCTCACAAAGCACAGGCCCCTCTCCTCTCCTCCAGCCCAACTAGCTACGGCTGTCTGTGGAAGCCTGCCTGCAACATGGAGGCCAAACAGCAATGCACACAAGTGAGAAAAAAAGGAATAAAAAGCATTTATCTCTCCTCTTTCTCCATCCCAGCAGTAAGGTTGTAAAGGAAGAGACAGAAACTTCTCTATCTGTTTACTGTTATTGTTTTTTCCCCTTACCATAAGCCTCTTTGTCTTCTCTTATCGGAGGAGTTAGGCAGCTCGGTGATCTGTATTTCAAATTTGATTGAGGATATTTGGCGGGAATGTGTATTGGATTCGGCTATTGTCTCACCTTTTTTAAAACACAATTGTGGGTTTTTTAATGTAGAGGTCTGGTATCTGTTCCAGCAGGGCTCAGTGTAGTGGAACAATAAGACATGCTCTCCTGTAGTCCTATCATTGCTCTGCTTAACAATGTGCACCAGCATGAGAGAAGGGGTTTGCAAAGTGCCTGCCACATCTCTACCAGCCATCTATCACTTAAGTCACTCAGGAGCACAGAGACAGAACAAGACAAGTAGGACAAAATGAGAGAGGTATATGAGTGAGGGGCTGAGAAAGAAGAGCCAAGGACAGGACAGATATATCAAGTAAGATGCAGGTAGTAGATGTTCAAAGAAGAAAAGTGGAACACAGAAAGGAATCGGGCCGCTCCTATAACCGAACTGTCATTGAATCAACGGCTTAATAAAATTGTATAATTAATGATCTTTCCTCTTGCGCTCTGCCATGAGTGCAATTGAGTTTCCTCGCTCCTGCCCCACCACCAGAGAACCATGCTCTACACCATAGACTGTTCATTAATAATGATCAAGGAATCCTTAATTGGGGGTGAAATATGATATGATAGATTCCCTGAGATACTTAGTTTGCAGGACAACCCTTCATCTCCCCCAGCTACTCCAAAGCACTGGGGGAAACCAGCATGGCTTTATGCTGCGTTGTTTTCTTGTACTACTAACAACGACTCCGCTGTTTAACAATGGAACTTTAATCACGAGTGATGTGGAACAATGAATGTAACTCTGTTTTCCTCTTTGTTTAACAGGGTAACCAAGAGGCCACCAACCCCCCAGAAGCCATGGCCCAGCCGTACACCCCTGCCCAGTACCCGCCCTCCACAGAATGGCATCCCGGCCGAGTTTGCAGCGCCCACCCCTCCCCCACACAGGACTACACTGGGCAGAGAGGTGCCCGAGCACACCATGACTCTCTACACCCCACACAGACGCACAGTGAGCCGCCCGGCACCGACAACAACACGCCCGCCATCACCGCCAACACGACTGTACCGGTGAGTACCGCCAACAACACAATACACACCTGGCATTATCTTAAATTAGGTCGATGACCGGAGGTGTTTAAGGAACCTTCGCCTTAAAACAATTAACAGTAGGATTGTTAATAAAGGTTGGAAGCAGGAATACCGCAAGTGATGGAATATTACATTTTACGGTATAAGGTGTGCAACGTGTTAGGTTAGGTAACGTAACGCAGCACAACTACCCAGAGTGTTCAAGGGTGCAGGAGTAGACTTTGATGTCAGAAAATACATAAAGATGTCAAAGCGTGGAGCTGATTCTGGTGAGTTGGAGTTGATTGAACTTAATTGTAAACGCTGTGGGAAATGAAAGTGCATTTTTTGAGAAGCTCTCTGGAAAACGTGGAAACCGAGGTGTTTATTTATTTCCGCCAATGAGATTCAACATGCTGTACACATTAATCATTTAGTCTCTGTGAAAGGGGGTACAAGCCCCCCCTGATCCATTTGGTTTTGGAGTTAGTGGAAAGGATAGGAGGGAAAGATGCACTCTATGTGCAGGGGCCTGGGCAAGAGCAGCCAAAAAGCCCTGCCTAATTGGTAAATTAGCTAATTAGCTGTAAATGTATATAAACCTCTGAGAATGTCCCTCAACATATTGCACTGCCTCCTGAGGAGCATCCGCTAAGCCAGGGTTATCCACAGACACTTTCTCAGAGTTAAATATGGGGAATTCAGCATACAGCTATTATTCCATAGTAAGATAGTAAATAGCATAACACGATTTCACAAAATATGGAATTCAGCATATTAATCGCAATTTTTTCCATGTAGTTAAAACATCTTAAAGGTATTTTTTAGAATTTGATATGTAAATACAGAAATTAACAGATACTTTCCATAGTTAAATATATAAAATTCTACATATGACAGTAGTTTTTGTCATAGTTAATATGTTGAGTTCAGCATATTCAGCAGCCTATACTTTGGACAAATAGGACAGAGCAAACACTATAGCAATGTGAGCCCACTAGGTAGGCTTTGACATGTGGTTTAAATGAAGTGAAAATATACATAATATATTTCATATATAAAATATGCCATAACCTGGGATTCACCCTTTCTAGAGGTGGTGAGGATCAGAGAGGAGGGTTTAGCGGAAGTCTGTTCTCCCTCTCTAATCCTGATAAAAAGAGAAAATTGACTTAGTCAGCCTTTCTCCTTTCCTCCCTCTCTTCCTCTCCTCCTCTCACATGAAAACACTTGCTGGGAGAGGTCAGCTGGGGGTCAAGGCTGCCCCCCTGAGGGATTCAAGTCACCCATAAAAAATATCATTAACAACTCCATTTTCCTAGCCATAGAAACACTGAAGCACCATGGATAATGGGTGGAAAAAGCAGCTGTAATGTCCAGGTACAGATACAGCAAGGCCATGTTTATAACTGTGGCATTGCTCTGTAATGAAATCATGTTGATTTGAAGATGTGTGAGACTCCGCGTCATGGCTGACTCTTAATGGCAGCTACAGATAACTGAAGTGTGTTAGTGAGTAAGGAGAGACTTTGCAGGAGGTTCCACTCCCCTGCTCAGAACCCCGCCGGATCACTGCCTCCCTCATCCCCACACCACTCACTCCTCCGCCCTCCGTGCTCTCGCCATTTATATTTGATTTATTTCATCTGTCCGCCCGCTGTGAAGAAAGCCAAGTGACGGGGCCATGGAGAGATGAGAGGCGGCCCTGCTTTCCTTCACGGCTCCCTTCCTCTCTCACTATCTTTCTTCCCCTCCCTTTCCCTCCCCTTCTTTTCCCCCACTCTCTCTTCTCTCTACCCCCCCCCCCTCCTTCTCTCTCATCTCTCCCTGCCAGTGAGGAGAGAGGGATCAGATTAGAGGGCTGTAAACAGAGTGGCTGGCTAATCCTGGGGGCGGCTGGTGTAGGGGAGCGCCCCACCGCTGTGCACCCCCCTGCTGCTCCGCGCTGCGCTCCCCTGCTTTAATGACAGACCCAGCCTGTTTGCTTTGGGTGCCACAGAAGGGCGCGGTGTCTTTTGATTAGGACACCCTGCAGAAACACAGATTGGGGTAGCAGATCAGCACTCACTGGGCTCCCACCCTCAGTGCTTTACTCTGCCTGTCTCAGAAAACGATAGATTTAAAAGAGTCATGAAGAGAAGAGAATGAAATGTATGGATTCTGTGTGAATTCCCGGCGGAGGGTTGGCAGTGTGTGCTTAATGAGAGATCGCTTGTCCTATCTTTCCAGTCAGTCCTGCTCTACCCAGGGAGGTGTTGTTGTCCAGACTCAGACCTCTGGGGCCTGCTGTGTGACTCCCATGTTCAAACGACACTCACATGAAAGAGGGTGACTTGAGGATAGAAAGAGGCAGCCAAACTTTCTCCAAATCCTCAGAGAGAGAGAGAATGGGACTGTAGTTGAGGGCTGCCAGCAAGTTCTGTTTCAAAAAAGCGGAGCTCGTTATCTAGCAAGCGCCATTCAAATAGTCAGAGGTTGGGTTTGGATTTCATGAGTAATCATTATTTTTATTCAGATAACAAATTAAGGCAGTGTCGTTTGGACTGCACTCAATTCCAGATTTCTCAAAGTCTGTGTCAGCTGCATGAGGACTATCCAAAGTGGATTCTGGGAGCTTGTGATAACACAGACACATGGGCTATACATATGCAGACACACATACAATTCAAGCACATGGAAGAGCACGCACACTCACTCAGACGATCTCTCTTAGAGAGATATTGCGATTCGCAAGAGATTCTAGCAGCCTATGGCTCTCAGGGCCTGGATGATGAGTATATATAGGACCCAGTTAAAGGGAATGTCTGTGTTATCTAAATGAATAGAGGCCAGGGGGAGGGAGGGGAGGGAGGAGGGGAGGGATGGAGGAGGGGCTCTACTCTACCTCTCTCAACCCCCTGCTATTTCAGGTGACTGAAGAAGGGATGCGTTTGCAGCTTCTTTATAGAAGAGGAAACAAACAATGGAGGATTGGGTGGTGGGGGGGGATGAATTAAAGGAAGGCATTATAATTATTGTGAGCGACGACCGGATCCCCCCACTTAATCGGATGTAATCTACCTGCTTGGCAGGTCAATCAGATAGTTTCAATATGTGCTTGTAATACCACTGAGAGGAGGGGGGATGTGCTGAGCACAGCACTTTGCAAGTGATTTGCAAATAACGGCGAGGGAGTCTGTTAGAGGAATGAGTGAACAGGAAGCAGGGTGGGTGACTCGCCACCTGAGATGACAGCTACGCTTGGCGGTGGCGGTAGCGGCAGACAACGGGTGGCGGATGACGCCAGGGGTTGCATCATCCTCCCCCCAGCAGCCTCCCTCGCCATGACTGTGACAGCAGCCGCCGGGACGGTAAAGTGCCACTGAACGTGGTCTCCTATGGCAGGAGTATTAAACCGTGATTCAAGGTATTGCAGGGGGTCCGTGGAAATATATATTTTTTAATTAAGTGGATTTTTCCCCCCAATGTTTTTATGAATATCACTAGCAACAACAGAATAAATACATTTTAAATTACATACAAGAAGTAGAACAGATGAGAATATCACATTTCTAATGATGTCAACATTATTCTTCAACTCCTAATATTGAGCAAATTACACTCATTGGAGCCAATTACACTCATTGGAGTATCTGACATAGGCTTTGAAAAAGCACCCGTGAATAGGCTACCAGTGCGGCAAGTGCCGCTGGCTGCTGGTAAGCTTTCTTGTCTTGGGCTTTCATTTTTGCCAACACATGGCTAACCTTTGTTTAACCAGCTAAACAACTGCTCTTAGCGTAAATGTGTTTGGAGTTACCTTTCTAGCTAATAGGCTATGTTAGAGTTTTTGATTTGATTTGATTTATTAGGATCCCCATTAGCCGACGGCAATTGCGACAACTAGTCTTACTGGGGTCCGACACATAACGAAAAATACTTTACAGACAAAATACTTTACAAGTTACATACATTTAAAAACAACATGTAGTGTGCGTGTGTGTGCATCTATCAGTTACACATACATGTCAGTACATACACACAACAAGTTTACACACAAGAGTTTACACTTCCTCTTCCAATTATAATGTGGGGAGGTCAAAAAAATGAAAAACTATCTACCAAATCTATTCATTTTAAATGTTGATAACTTTTCCTTGCCTTTATCATTCACCGGATGATAAGACAAAACGGAAAAAATGTATTTCTAGCGAATGATGGGGTCCCTGGGTCGCCGGTTGCCTGGGAAGGGGTCCCTGGGCAAGAAAAAGGTTGTAGACCCCCGGTCCTATGGTAATACGCATGTCATTATTTTACACTGAAACCATCTCATTCTCCAACAAGATACAAAAAGAAGGTGGATGAGTGTGTACATGGAGAAGGAAGAAAGGCTAACACACAAGAGCAGGCAGAGGACGCGGTGTAGTTGGTAACATACGGTAAAGGTCGAGAGTGATGTGTGACCGATGAAACAGATTGACCCGGGGTCCCTAATGCCTTATCACCCTCCACAGAAGTCGGGCATCTGTCTGCCGTGGTGTCACCCTGGGACCCAACATGGCTACTCAGGCTATTAACCCCCAGCACAGGAGGACATGGAACACTGAAGACCCCCCTTCCTCCCCCCCCCCTTTTCACTCTGTCACCCACTACTCTACAGCCTGATACTGGAGTAGCTAGCCCAGCTCACCCTCCACTACCACCAGCCGATACGGGAGCCAGCTAGAGCCAGCTCACCCCCTCCACACTCTACCAGGATACTGAGCCAGCTAGCCAGCCCAGCTCACCCTCCACTACCCAACCAGCCTGATACTGGAGCCAGCTAGCCCAGCTCACCCCTCCACCACTCCACCAGTCTGATACTGGAGCTAGCTAGCCCAGCTCACCCCCTCCACTACCCCACCAGCCTGATACTGGAGCCAGCTAGCTAGCCCAGCTCACCCCCCACTACCCTACCAGCCTGATACTGGAGCTAGCTAGCCCAGCTCACCCCCCACTACCCAACCAGCCGATACGGAGCTAGCTAGCCCAGCCTCACCCCCTCCACTACTCCATCAGTCCGATACTGGAGCCAGCTAGCTAGCCCAGCTCACCCCTCCACTACTCTACCAGCCTGATACTGGAGCCAGCTAGCCCAGCTCACCCCTCCACTACCCAACCAGCCCGATACTGGAGCTAGTAGCCCAGCTCACCCCTCCACTACTCCACCAGTCTGATACTGGAGCTAGCTAGTAGCCCAGCTCACCCTCCACTACCCCACCAGCCTGATACTGAGCTAGCTAGCCCAGCTCACCCTCCACTACCCAACCAGCCTGATATGGAGCTAGCTAGCCCAGCTCACCCCCTCCACTACTCCACCAGTCTGATACTGGAGCCAGCTAGCTAGCCCAGCTCACCCCCCCCACTACTCCACCAGCCTGATACTGGCAGCCAGCTAGCCCAGCTCACCCCCCCCACTACCCACCAGCCTGATACTGGAGCCAGCTAGCCAGCCCAGCTCACCCCCCCACTACTCCACCAGCCCGATACTGGAGCAGCTAGCCCAGCTCACCCCCCCACTACCCAACCAGCCTGATACTGGAGCTAGCAGCCCAGCTCACCCCCCCCCACTACTCCACAGCCTGATACTGGAGCCAGTAGCTAGCCCAGCTCACCCCTCCACTACTCCACCAGTCTGATACTGGAGCTAGCTAGCCCAGCTCACCCCTCTACTACTCTACCAGCCTGATACTGGAGCTAGCTAGCCCAGCTCACCCCTCCACTGGCTCCTGTGCCCTTCTCCACATGATAACCTCTAAACATCACTAAACATCACTGAACATCACTGAACACAGGACTTTCAGACCTGCCATCACCACCGTGCCCTACCTGGATGGCTGGAGGGGAGACTAAGTGGGACCTTGAATCAAACAACTGTCAGTGTTAACAATGTATGTCACCATCTCCGAATGGGCCATAAAAGCAAATAAATGAGGGCCATTACAGTGGAGATTGTGATTATGATAATGAGAATAATAAAGGCGATCAATTACGATCATGATGATAATGATAATATGTGATGATGAATTATAATGAATAAATCCCAGCCCATTTCCTAAATGGGGGAGATGTATCACCCAGGGTTGCAGCCACGCGGTTGGGAGGGTGGAGAGAGGTTGTGTGTGAGTGTGTGTGTGTGTGTGTGTCTGTACGTGAAGTCTGTTGCCTTTTTTGTTTCTAGATCTAAAGTTCCTCTCGCCCTTCACAATCATTTCCCTTCTCCTCTCTCTCCCCCCCCTCTCTCTCTCTCCGCCTCTCACTCTCCTCGCCTCCCCCCCCCCGCGCCCCCTCCCGCGCGCCCTCTCTCCATCGGTGTGTGCATGTGCGGTGTGCGGTGTGTGCGGTGTGTGTACTGGGGGTCTGTGTAGGTGACTCCAGCCAGCCAGTGTAATATGGAGTGTTTGCCATTGCTCATGGAGCACATCGCTGGGGACTTGGAGTTTACATATCATATTCAAACAGTTTTTTACTCCTCGCTAAGCCAGGCCTCGCTCCTTATTGTACCCCTCTCTCTCTAAGCCAGGCCTCGCTCCTTATTGTACTCTCTCTCTAAACCAGGCCTCGCTCCTTATTGTACCCTCTCTCTCTAAACCAGGCCTCGCTCCTTATTGTACCCTCTCTCTCTAAACCAGGCCTGCCCCTTATTGTACCCCCTCTCTCTAAACCAGGCCTCGCTCCTTATTGTTCCCTCTCTCTCTAAACCAGGCCTCACTCCTTATTGTACTCTCTCTCTCTAAACCAGGCCTCGCTCCTATGTACCCTCTCTCTCTCCAAACCAGGCCTGTATTGTTCCCTCTCTCCCCCTAAGCCAGACCCTCCTTATTGTACCACTCTCTCTCTAAACCAGGCCTGCTATGACCCCCCCAAACCAGGCCTCACTCCTTATTGTACCCCTCTCTCTCTAAACCAGGCCTCGTCCTATTGTACCCTCCTCTCTAAACCAGGCCTGCTATGTTCCCCTCTCTCTAAGCCAGACCTCGCTCCTTATTGTACCATCTCCCTCTAAACCAGGCCTCGCTCCTTATTGTACCCCCCTCCCTAAACCAGCCCTCGCCTCCTTATGTTCCCTCTCTCGCTCTAAACCAGGCCTCACTCCTTATTGTACCCTCTCTCTCTAAGCCAGGCCTCACCCTTATTGTACCACTCTCTCTCTAAGCCAGACCTCGCTCCTTATTGTACCCTCTCTCTCTAAACCAGGCCTCACTCCTTATTGTTCCTCCTCTCTAAACCAGGCCCACTCCTTATGTACCCCTTCTCTCTAAACCAGGCCCACTCCTTATTGTACCATCTCTCTCTCTAAGCCAGACCTCGCTCCTTATTGTTCCCTCTCTCATTTTCTTTTTTCTTTCTCCTCTTTTTTTCCCTCCTCTCATCATTTTTTCATTTATTTCACAACACCAGAAGTGTCTGTAAGATGTCTGTGTTTTAATTTTGGTAAACACATTTAAATGATCCAATTTGTTGTTATGCTGACAGAGTTGGTCCCTAATGATCCTTCCATGGAGAGGATAAATGGTTCTGATGACCAGTGAAGTTTTTTACAGAAAACAAATCTTGTGAAACCATCTTCCTCTGAAACTGGGTCGGTTTGAGTAAACAAGCCAGCAGCCGGTTGAAATTCATCACTCTTGTCTGAGGGAGAAACAAGTGGATTTGTCATAGACATCAGACATGTCATTTATATCACAATGTAGCATTGCATCCACATAATGATGGAGACAACAACGCAGGAGCTCTGGGCCTCTGCACTCCTACGGCACTGAGCAAACACCACCAATAATGTGTCTCAAGTCTAGATGTGTCAGAAGCGCTAGGATCATATATGCCTTTCTGTCAAAACCCCTCAATCTTTCTTTCCTGTGGCTCCAGAAGCTAAGTGCAAGAGATTAATAAGCAGATTTGTAATGCATAACCTCAGGTTTTAAACCATAACTCATCAGCTGTTTATCGTGTTCTGCTTCTCGCCAGATTGAAAAATAGCTAAGTTAGTTAGCCGGTCCTCCTCTGTCTCTCTTCCCCCTCACCATGTGACCCGAAGGTACAGTAGTAGGAACTAATGAGCTGCTTGTGTCTTTCTGCTGTTTGTTTCCCTCTGGCAGACAGATGACGTGACGCAATCAGAGGTCTCCCTGCAGCTCCAGCTGCAGCTTTCGGACTCCTCGGAGAAGCAGCAGCCCAAGAGGTTACACGTCTCCAACATCCCCTTCCGCTTCCGCGACCCCGACCTGCGGCAAATGTTTGGGGTGAGATCCCTTCCCTCTCCCTAGATTCACTGGGAGAAACCATTCTTTACCCACCCACGCATGTCACGGTACCTGCCTGGAGTGTGTATTGTCTCTCTCTCTCTCTCTCTCTCTCTAGAAAGTCCAGACACACATTCATCCTGATCCCTGAACAGGTGTACTCTCTTTTACCTTGAAGTGTAACTTCTCTGTCTCGCATTTCACACCAGTCCTAAAAATTAACACAACAAACAAATTATTGAATTATAATGGATTCGAATCGGGAGCATTGCCAAAAATCTAATTTGAATGTTGCACGCTAATTTAGGTCATTATAAGCTACAGGCGTTAATTTTCATCGTTATGGAGACGACGTCAAACTGATAATATTAATTACAGGAGAGCCCTGGCTACGGCGTAATAAATTACTGGACAACACGGCTGCTCTCCCCTCCCCCCTTCCCCCCCCCCCCCCCCCCTCCTCCGTGTGTCTGATTGTTGGGTTTATTGTTTCAGCTCTGGAGCAGGTCCTGTGGAATCCAAATTGCCTCAGTAATTAGCTTGGAGGCTTTGTGTGCCCGGCCGACGGGTGTGTGCAGTGGCCCTCCCAGCAGCCCCTCCCTAACTTTCCAGGCAGTCGATGGCTGGGTCCTGGGATTGATGGTTGTGGGCAGAGCTGGTTGCTGGTTGGGAGAGGAGATAGCATGTCTGTGCTGTATTAACGTGCCGCTCAGCTCCGGCTCCACCCCTGGTGTGTGTGATCAGTGGTGTGCAGCCCCATCCCTCTGGCTCTAATGGCCGACCTGCACGCCAGGGGCTCAATACACCATTACCGTTACACATGAGCAGAGCCCGCAGACATACAGGCAGGCAGAGGAAAGCGAAAGGGAAAGGTAACGGTGAGATGGTGCATGTGCCAATGGTGGAGCAGTGGAACCCAGCGCAGCGCAGCCGAACCGAATGGCTGCCAAGCCCCCAGGAGCTCCATCTGCTCCCACACGGTGTGAAGAGCCCCTCTCTCCAGCTTTCCAGTGACTTGCACGCTTAGCATGGGCCCTCCATCAGCCACCAGCAGAGAGCTAACACAGACGCTAGCTAGCCCCTAAACAAGGAGGGAGGGTCTGAGAGTTACCCTACCCCTCCGTAGGGGTTAAGGGTGCAGAGGATGACCCTCTGAGTCACTAACGAGGCGCAGAATGAAAGCCTCATTAAGGCGACTGCTGCGGACCTTAATCAGTGATTAGAAAAGTGTGATATTTGAGAGAGCGGGCGATTAGAGGAGTGAAAGGAAAACACTCAAAGCGCTAGCTCGGGTAGCGCGGCGTACCATGCTGTGCTGCTTGAGGGTGTCCTCCTCATTATGCTCCTGGGTTCTTTAACAGTACTCCTTCTCGGCTGCTTGATGAGGGCTTTCAGTGAAGAAACATCTCTGGGCAATCAGACCTCTGGCCACCATGCTTTCACACTGAGCTCCAGTCTATCTCACCAGCCCCTACTCTGCTACTCCCAGACAGTAGCAGCACTCTACACTACAACACCATGCTGTATTATGCTAATGATAGCTAGCCTCCTCACAGCATTCAGGTGTTTTAGCCTATCAGAAGCAGGGATACATATGGTGCCCTATCCGTGGTTGATAGCTCTGCATTCCAGTTGATCACAGTGTAAAAATGCATTTGCATCTCAGATAGGAAGTGGAGCGAACGAGCGAGGTCTCATAAAAAAGAGTTCACGAGATACAAATATTAACTAGCGCCTATGATTTTTCCCCAATGGATGCTTTTTCTCATTTCCTTATTGATATGTTGATTGTTTACTATGTCTGATCTGGGGGTGAGGAAGGAGGTGACGTCAGTCCCCCAGCTCTGTCTCTGTCTCCTGAGACCCCTCCGATTGATGCCATTGTTTATTGGCGGTGGTGCTGATGCAGCTGTTTGCGCTGAGCTGGGGCTGAGCTGGGGCGTGGAGGGGTGTAGGGAGGGAGGATAGTGTGGGAGCGGAGCGGCTGAGATCCCCGGTGCCATGTGGGAAAGATGACTTCCCCAGAAACGAATTAATTGACGCCACAAGCCCATTACTCTTGGTTAAAACAATTAGCATCTGCACATTGCATGGGGAAGCATTGTCATCTCATGCAAAGAGGGGCACCACGCTGGGATGTAAATGCCTCTGTGTGTGATGGAGCCGGGTGCGGTAAAGCGCTACCATTGGAATCAATGGAGCTGAGCGCCATACGAGGCAGATGTGGAGAGGGGGCCTATGTAGAATTGCAATCCCAGATGAAAAAGATGTACGCCCCTGGCGTTGCCTGTTGGGAAGGTCATAAATAACTCTGACTTTTTTTCTCAGGCGTTGTGAGGGTCAGCACTTGACCCTTGGGGATGAAGGATGTCATATGTGTTTTGCCAGCCCATAAACCCTGCTTCTCCACCAGACCCACTCCCCTCATCACTCTCCTCACTCTCCTATGGCCGGAGCAGGCAGATAATAGCCGGTTCTTCCTAACCCCTATTAGTGGCTCAGTCAAAATGATCCATCCATTCCCATTGAGTGCCGACCACATGGAAGGCCTATTTCTTCCCTGTTGTGTCCAAATGAAGGCGATGCGGACCGCTTGACAGGGTAATTACTTTTAATGAAATAATACGGCCATTGTAGACAGCAATTAAAAGTGGCTCTCACTCCACTCATTAGGGGGAACTTGCGATTGGCTTTCATTCCTCTGTTTTCTAATGCTCCGAAGTCGAGCCTGTTAAATCGAAAGGCTTGAGCATGTTAACCCCTTGGGACCATCCCTCGAATCCTGTTCACTGGGAAAACAACACACACTCACACCAACAAAGAGCGAGAAAAGGAGAGGAGGCGAAAGAGAGAGAAAATGGCAGGAACCTGTGTAGATAGAAAGAAAGCCACCTGTTTGTTGGGCAGGCAGAAGCCCTGCTGGTCTGTCTCTCTTCATGTCAAATCCCAGTTTCAGGGATTTGAGAAAAGTAGTTTTCCTCAGGAGCTGCTTCACATCACAACCTTACAAACAACCACCTTGCCATATGTTGATGTAGCTTTTCTCTGTGTGAAATATCTTCTGTTTCTCTAACTCTACTGTGTTTACAATATTTGTTTTAACAATTGTTTACGTAATTGATTTCATGAAATAGAAATAACACAGATAACACAGTACCTTTATTTTGCATTAAAAATACATAATTTGATAAGCTCACAATATATATTTGACATCATTGCATAACAATTGTAACATTAAATGCATGGCAACAATAACCATTTTCTGACTCTTTTCATAACTCCATCTCTCCTCTCTTGTCTCCTTTCTCACCACAGCAATTTGGAAAGATTCTAGATGTGGAGATTATCTTTAATGAGCGAGGATCCAAAGTAAGTGAACTAGAACCCCAGCTGCTTCATTACCATGTACTTCTTCTGTTTAGTAATGATGGCATTAGTGCCGTGTGTACATTGGCTCAGACTAGTGTTCTCTAAGCCTGGTCCTGGAGAGCTGGAGAGCTGCGTTCAGGCATTCACTCCTCTCTCTGCTGCCTCTTTGGTTGTTGTTCTAGCTTTGTGCTCAGTTGGGGAATCATTACCCCTGTCAATCAATCAATCTGTGATTGAGCTGTTTCAAAATCTCTCCGGACCAGGAATACAGACCTCTAGTTTTGAGAGTCTAATAGTCAACCCAGATCAAATATCAAGTGCTTTAGCAAAAATAGAACCATCACCGCCAAAACAGGCTCAGTGTCTATACATGTACAGTAGCTCTATACCATGTCCTATATATCATCCTCTGGTGTAAACAGCCCAGTGCTAGTCATCCACTGTTTATTTAAGCGTCTGTGCCAAGCTCCAGAGCATTCCATTCATAAATTAGACAGCCTCCTCTAGCTGGGTGTTCAACCATGAATGGGATCGATTCCCACTCCTACCTGGTAGTTTGGGGTCTGTGTAAGGTATGCAGCCAGCCCCCATCTGGGAACCTATACTCTGCTCCAACTCAGCCCCCACAGCCAGACAAGATTGAGCACCGGATAAAGCTGCCTCCTCCGCCGTAACAAGCATTTATTGTTTGTGCCCTACAAAGCCATTACCCATGATGCCTCTCTCCTGCACCCTGCACGCTATATAATGAACCTAGCAGGCCATTAATAAACAATCTATTTTCTATGAAGCTTTGGCAATTTGCGTTCAATATGTTTGTCTCCTTTGAAAAATGGAGGCTCCATTCTCCCTCTGTGTAAGCTAATTATTTGTGCATGATAAAAAAAAGATAGAGGGGCCAACCATAGTCAGGCGAAATGTCTAAAGGATTAATTTTGCCCTCAATTCCTTTTTGAATTTATTTCTTTATCTCTCTCTCCCCAAGGACAGCTACCGTGTTATTTATGCTCAAAATAGGAGCTCGCAGATCCTGTGTATGCATACAAGATCACAATGCTCTCCATCTCTCACAAGTATTATATATCTTCAAGCAATTATCAGCCTGGCCGTGGCTCCCTCTCCCTCCCATCCCTGTATATGTATATATAGAAACTAAAGGACTGGGACTTGTTGGGCCAGCATATCTTAAGGCTGGTGATGGATCTCAGGCCTTGTCTCCCAGTCCCCATAACTCAAGCTGGTGACAAAGGCCTCAGGGGAGGGGGGCACGTGGGGGGTGGAGGGATGGGGGGATGGGGAGGAGGGTATTTCGGTGTGAGTTTAAAGGAGATATCCCCATTGTAAAGCCAGTGTTTTTTTCTTCCACCTCCTTAGAGGTAGAATGTGATTTATTAATGTACAGATGTTGTTGGTGATATGTATAGCTACCTTTATTACCAACCAATACCTTGATAGTATGGTAAATGCCCCCATCAGATTTTAGACACAGCTAATACAATGATGAATGGTAATATAATGATATGTCTAAGAAAAAAGAGCCAACATATGGCTTAATTTGATTGCTACAGAGCATACTTTGGCTATTGTAATGGATTATAAATGGTTGATGATCGAATTAAACTAAATTGCTTGAAGAATTTATGAATATTCTTTCCTTGCTCAACTTCATCTCATTCCAGTGGGGTTGGGGTTGTTTTTCCTAAGGATACTGTTGAAGTCTTCACAATAATGATTAGACTATAATGTTGCGTAACAGAGTGTAATGCCTGCGATGCTCAGTGACATTCTCCAGAGGTGGTTTGTGGTGTTTAATTGGGTAAAACAGGCAGGTTTGTTAGTGTTGGTGTGTCTGTGTGTGAGGCTGTGTTATCGTTACCTCTCCTTGAATTCTCTGTTTGCTGCTCCTGACGCCTCGCTAACAACCACAGAATTAATAACACTGCTTATGTACAACTCTACTTCCTGCTGCTCACCTAGTCCTGTCTTCTCTCTTCTTCCCCCTCTCTCCTTCCTCTCTGTGTGTCCCTAATCCTCCTACCCAATATTTTACCCATCCTGTCTACCTTCCTGTCCCTGTCTGTCTTACTGGCCTGGTGACACACGTGGCTCTCTTAGGCTTTGGGTTTGTAACTTTTGAAACGAGCACAGATGCCGACCGTGCACGGGAGAAACTAAACGGTACAATCGTAGAGGGACGCAAAATAGAGGTGCTTTTCCTTATTTCCTGTTTCCTTTCTTCTTCTTCTTCTTCTTCTTCTTCCTCTTCTACCTCCTGCCTGCTGACCTCTCCCTTGCCCCTGCTCTCACCTTTGTCCCACAAGATACCTGCATATAAGCATGTGCCCGCTGTGTGTGTGTGTGTGTCGTGTGTGTGTGTGTGTGTGTGTGTGTGTGAGTGAGTGAGTGTGTGTGTGCGTGCATGCATGCATGCATGCATGCATATTGGTATGTGTCGGAAGCACTCAGTGGAACCAGGGATCCATACATGTCAAGATGGACGTGCCAGTTTTCCATCATTATGCCTGGAGAGGGAATGTATGCTCTCATCATCCCATAAGGACCTCACTGTCATATCTGGATAAAGAAGACCTACCTACCTACCTACCAACACACCCTGTTGACATCAATTGGTCTTGCCTGTTTAAAAAAGAATAATACTTTTCATGTTGGTCTTGTTTACTATAAATGAAGGCCACTATTCAGTCATTCCCATCAGGTCAAAATGGAGGGAATCTAAGTGGTCTGTCTTTTAGTTTTTCTTTTGAATACGTTTGTTTATCCAACCAATTACCTGTGTTGCTTTTGGCTTTTTCTCTTTCATATCCGTAGGTAATTGGTGCATGCTTTCCCACTTGCTACAGTAATAGAATCATCTCAAAAGAAAATGTAAATCATGAATACATTAATGTAAAGGTGATTTAAGGCCATTGTCTCCTCTGGCTAATTGAACCTCTCCAGTCTTGTGAACTTCTATGGTCATTTGCATAATTCAGACTAATTTTACTGAATTTGTGTGGTATTTCTCTGCCAGTCATTTGGCCTGCCTTTTGGATGGGTATTTTATAACTGTGGCACCATTTTGTTTTTTGGGGGAACAGGTGAACAATGCAACAGCAAGAGTGATGACAAACAAAAAAGTGGCCAACCCGTACACAAATGGTAAGATCTGCCTCTTGTCTAAGCTACAACTTTGTTCAGATACTGTACATGAAGGACAATATTCACTAGTTTGGGGTTCTCTTACTTTGTTTAACCCTGCTTAACCCATACACACTCTCTCCTCTCTCTCTATCTCTCTCTCTTCTCTCAATCTCTCTCTCTCTCTTTCTCTCTCTCTTTCTCTGTCTCTCTATCTCTCTTCCCATAGGCTGGAAGCTGAACCCTGTGGTGGGAGCTGTCTATGGTCCTGAACTGTATGCCGGTAGGACATCCTTCTCTACTCCACTCCTCTAGTCCTGCACCACTCTAGCTTTACTCCACTCCTATAGTCTAGCACCACTCTAGCTCTACTCCACTCCTCTAGTCTAGCACCACTCTAGCTCTACTACACTCTAGCAGTGCTTCTATCACACAGACCCAATCCACATCTACCCACTGGTTTTATTAGAACCTGGCTCAGTCTCAACCTGCTTCCAACACAAAATTCTCTGTAAATCAAAGTGGATCTGGAATAGAACTGTGGGCCAGATAAGAAGTGGATGATCCAAGCCTCACAGAGAGAGTGGAGGCAGCCTGAGCAATTGTTTGTGGGGTGTGCACTGTAAAGCCGAAAAAATGATTTTAAGACCAAGCCGCCCCAGCAACTGTTATCAGATTGGGGAGGCTGCTGCCGTGGATGGATTTGCCAACTGCACCAGATTGACTTTTACAGACCTAACCAAATAAGAGAGATTGAGTGAGCGATATTTTTGGCACCTTCCATGTCGAAGGCTGGTATTCCTCATGGTCAGGGTAATGGAGGAATGAGACAAGCTCAGTGGGGTTTTCCCTATCTCTCTCCCTGCCACTTTTATTGCTGTATGTTATATGAACCCTTTGCATTTTAATGAGGGGGAAATGGTACTATTTCATTTGGAAGAAGTGCTGAGCACATCGCACCACTTTAACGGCTTTCCTTTCTGCTCATTAGACTAAAATCTGTTCATTCCCCGGACAGCTTTACGGCGAACCTCTAAATAACTGTCCATGACAGAAAGCAGTCATCTATCATTTTCATTTCATCTCCAGACCCTCTCACCCTCCTCCTCAACCCCCCCCCCCCCCCCCCCCAACTCTCCCCCCTGTTCCAACACCATCTTCCCTTGACAATTACACCCCCCCCCATACACACACACACCACCATCCCTTTCCCAATACACACAAACACACTCCTCATGAAATACTCAGATGCATTCAAAATCATGCAGATCCCATACAAATGAATACACACCAAGATATGTTTATATATTCACAACACTCACATTTTTTCATTTATAGATTCACACATTCCTATACACACATATTCTGACCTATGCAGCACACATGCACGTACACACACACACACACACACACACACACAAACACACACACACACACACACAAACACACTCACACAGATACACACACACACAAACACACTAGCCCAAATCATGTAATAAATCAGAGGGAGTGTGGTCCACCATTCCAGGCAGGGGAAGCGGGGGGCGATGGTGATTTATTGGCTGCTAATTTTTCAAGTCGTCTTGACATGGCGCTGAAGTTTGCCAAGCCTAAACGACAACATATGCTTGCCAGCTGGGGACATGGGAAACATAAATAAGAGATACATTTCTGTAACAAAAAGGCCTAACTAGGAGCCAACAGGTCTGCCTTTAAACAACAGCTGACCATGTTTTTGATGATTTTGTTATGGCCCCGAAAGAAGAAACACATTTTAGTGGTTCCATCCATGGAGGTATTCTTGAATAATCATGGCTACATTTAATATACTTTGGGTGGGAGTGAAATGGGATGTAAAGGTGATTAATCACTGTTTATCAGTCCTAATTTCTGTGCGGGAGATCAGTGAAATTGGGAGCTATAAATCGTGGTGTGGTGACAGCGCACTCCGTCTCCATTCGTCCTGGCGCTACAGGTTTATTGTCCTCAAAACCCATTCAGGAGAATGACGGATGAGAGCTTCACGCAGGCTCCCTGCTCTTAACCTCTTGCAGGGTACACTGGCTCCTCCTACTGATAGGAGGCTGCGTGGCGGTGACTGGGGTAGTGGCGGCACCAGCCCCAGCCCTGTGGTGTGTACCCCCGGACCCATGTCCTCTGCTGCCTCCTGCCTCCTCTCCCCCTGCAACCCAAGACTTCCCTGGAGCCCTCCGTAAGGGAGCTGTGGAGGGGGTCCTGTGAACAGCAGGCGCATTGGGTTCCCACTCAAATGGACTGGGGGGGTAGGGGGTGGGGGGTAGAGGGTGAGAGATATTAGGGCAGAGACAGATAGCATTGT
The DNA here is from genome assembly GCF_020615455.1 of Coregonus clupeaformis. Lineage (NCBI taxonomy): Eukaryota > Metazoa > Chordata > Actinopteri > Salmoniformes > Salmonidae > Coregonus > Coregonus clupeaformis. The sequence continues at coordinate 25,738,278 of NC_059226.1, read as the reverse complement.
TTAGTATGGGGGATATTTTGTTGTATTTTCGTCAAAATACATCTCCAGGGAGAAATGTATATTACTATGAAAATATGAATATTATGTAATACCTCAACTCATGATGATGGTAGGATGTATTTCAATGGTGTATTTCCTAGTCTTTTCTATAGCATGGTGTGTCAATTTCAGCACAATTGACAACTACCAAGCCGCTCTGCCTGCCTACACTAACTGAACCAGGGAATCCATTTCAAACAAGACTGTACGAGTCAGAGAGCCACTTCTTCTCTCTCTGCTACTAATTCCTAAGGGGATAGAAGGAGATGAGTAGAGCTCTTGATGTTTTCACTTCCAAAGGTGAAGTTTGGTGTGGACCGTCTGAAAGCCACCAGCTGAGTAAATGACAGAATAGAAAGGCTAATTGTCATATTAATATATCTGGACAGATCCTCTCATTGTTGAGGGGATAATTAAGCTCCAGTGACTTGATTAGATTAAGCTGTTTTGGGTCCCCAGTGCTTGAATTAAGCGCTCATTCCACTGACTTATTTGAGCAGGAAGCATTAAAGAGATCAACAGTGAGAAATTTTTTTCAAGGCTGGCTTTGACCCCATAATTTGCACAGAGCAGGATTAGGAGAGGTTAGGTCCGACTGGCTGGCTGGCTGTGTAAAGGTATTGAGCTCCCTCAACTTGACACATATGACATATGAGGTGCGGTGTGACCCTGCCGCCCTCCAGCACATTACTCCGATTTTCCCCCAGCCATCCATCCTCTCTCTCAGAAAGGTGTTTGACTTTGGTGGCTAGACCAGTTTTGTGCTCCCAAACGCCGCTGTAGCTGTTGTTGCTTTTCATGGGTTTACCAAAGTGTGACAACAACTTTTGATTTATGGGTTATTATTGAAGCAGTGTAGCCTATCGCCAACTCATTATGAGTTTACATTCACATATATCATAGAACGCAGATTGCAACCCCCCCCCCACCTAAAAGAAGGAAATTGAAGATTTGGAGCCCTAAAAATGCTAGCGATTTGTACAAGGGAGAAGAAAAAAAACTCCTGAAAATATCAAAGAGGATTGTTTTTGCCATTTAGCAACTGAGCTTATATGTCAGACTCTCCAAAAAAAAAAAGACTAATTTAAATGTCAAGGTCAGCATTATAAATCACCAAAGCGAAAGGACCACCTTGTGAGTCTTACCAGTTTATTGCTGCTGGGTCGGCAGCAAACAAAGTGCCCTGGCTGCTCGGGAGGAAATAGGGGGAGTTTCCCGCCCAAATGACATGCAGGCGTTGAATAGGTGTGGAGCCCCTAATGGAGGGAGATGTTAATGGCGTCAGACATTAAACCTGGCTGTCCGTGTTTTAAAAAGCACCACTAATCTGTCTCCCTGTCAGCAGGGTTGCTGGTGTGTACCGCTCATTAGGACGCTTCCAATCCCATCCACCTGCAGGGTTAACACTACATTACACTATACAGCTAGCCGTGAGGGCCATTGACCCCCCAGACGAAATCCTATACCAGTCTATAGGAGTGGTTCTATACGGGGTATCATATAACTCCATTGCAGACTTACTGTAAAATCACTAGGTGTGATTCCACTGTGTTTAGTTTTGCTCTTGTGAGTCCATTGGAAGATAATTTGATAGTGTTATGAATGTGTTGTATGTGTGATCTCCTGCTCCTCCCTATATACCCTCCTGTTCATACACAGTTACACTCCAGCCTCACTGCAAAAATGAATTCACCCAAATCATGCCAAGGTAATGACTGAATCAGTCCGAGGGAGATGAGGGGGCTTTTTGCCCAGGATGAAGAATAATAGAAATGATGGGTTAGCATTGTTGTGATGGAGTGGGGGTGGAGAGGAGAGGGGGAGACTGTGGCGAGAGCAGGAGGAACCTTAAACGCAGGGCCAGGTTAATCATGACGAGACAGAGAGAGAGAGAGAGAGAGGGGGGGGGGTTGTATTTTTGCCAGGTTAATCATAGAGAGAGAGAGAGAGAGAGAGAGAGAGAGAGAGAGAGAGAGAGAGAGAGAGAGAGAGAGAGAGGTGTTTGTATGCAGCGCTGCAGTTCGTAATCAGACAGTGACTGGACTGATTGAAGGTTAAGGAGAGATCTGGGGATCTCCCAGCCCAGAGCCTATCCTCTAATTTATAACGCTGACCATGGCACCTCCCCCCAACACCCCCACCCATCCCCCCATCACCATTGGCTGGTAACCGCTGCTGGAGGACAGGTGTGGGACTGTGATAGGCTGAGGGGGGTCACAGATGGGGTGTGGGATGGGGTCAGCCGGAGGTTTGGGTCTCAGTGGTCCCACTGTCCAGCCCATCTGCTCCATGCTCCCCCAGGGCCTGCACATCCAGCATTGCTGCACAGCAACCTTCACCTCCCACCTGTCTCTGTCTGTACTACAACACCACACAACACTGCTCCTTACCTACCTACAACAACCTAGAACAACCTTCCCTCCCCCTCAGCTAGCATACTGTTGCCTAAACCAGGTGAACGCCACGGTGTGAAACTAGTGGGATTGCATCCATTACCAGGCTGTGTTTCAAGGCTACCCCTGGGTGGCGAGGGAGGCGGTGGCAGGCGGCGTCAGGAAGGATGCGTACAGCAATATGTGGATCCTTGCTGAGTACGGCACATAGCAGTGACTGGGGAAGGGGAGAGTGCTCGATGAGGCGCACCCAGAAAAGATTACATCTATTGTTTCTTTGTCTTTCCCTAATGTATTCTGTCATAGGAGAAACCACTGCCACATGTCTCTATATAATGTGTTCTGTCAGTAATGTAAGCAATGCCAACATTCCATCTCTCTGAAGTCCTCCTTCCTATGTGTTTTATTCACAGTAACAGGTTTCCCTTACCCGGCCACAGGGGCTACGGTGGCCTATAGGGGTGCCCACTTGCGAGGCCGGGGGCGGGCTGTGTACAACACCTTCCGCACAGCACCTCCTCCACCACCTATTCCAGCCTATGGAGCGTGAGTATCTGTGGACCTGTAGTACACTTTACTGACAACATCAACAATGAACCATGCTATTATAACAGTTCTACTCTCAAACGTTTGGTGGCTGCATTTGCAAACAATTGTGTTATTTCATGTGTGTGCATTTGTGCATAAGTGCTATCTGTGTGTGTGTGTGTGTGTGTGTGTGTGTGTGTGTGTGTGTGTGTTGCAAAGGATGAATATCAAGGCCATAGGAAGCTATAGAAAGCAGAGATAGTATATTACTGGGCAGGTCTCACTGGACTGTGATGATCTCCTGGTTGATGTGAAGCATTCAGCCTCACACTTCTCTCTTATCAGCACACTGCCTGCCTGGCTGGCTGCCTGCCTGGGTGTCTGGGTGGCAATGGGAGTGTAGGGGAGAGGAGAGGTCTAGCTAACCCTGGGCCTAGCCTGGCTGCCTGGCTATCTGTGATTAGATCAGGGCCTGTCTGTGGCGATGAGTGGAGAGTAGAGGGGAAGAGAGGAGAGGGGAGGAGAGGGCTCCAGTGATGAGGACGGGTCCTAGGACTCTGGGTCCTCTACACCTCCCACCCACTCTGGGGCTCTCCTCTCCTCTCCTCTCCTCTCCTCTCCTCTCCTCTCCTCTCCTCTCCTCTCCTCTCCTCTCCTCTCCTCTCCTCTCCTCTCCTCTCCTCTCCTCTCCTCTCCTCTCCTCTCCTCTCCTCTCCTCTCCTCTCCTCTCCTCTCCCCACCTCCTCTCCTCTCCACTCCCTACTTCCTCTCCTGACGTCCCAGTGATTTATATGTTAGCATCATATGACCGAGCTCCTTCCTGCTGAGCTCTCTCTTTTCATCCCCCCCGTCCCTTTCTCTACCTCCTCCCCTCCACCGTAGCCTCCTGACAACACTGCAGTGACTGGAAATACCTTTTTTTTTTTACCAGAGCAGAAAATTGCATGGGAATTGTGAAATGGATGCATTTCCCCCCCTAAATATGTCATTCATTATTTGTAGTGCGCTGCAGCTGCTAAGAGCTGACCCTGTAGACGTGCAGAGCCCACTTCCATCATTCTTGTTTTACGCCATGCAAATGTCTGCTTGACTTGCTCTCATTGGAAATAGGCTAGGATCTAAACATCAGTGTGCCGATCCAATCTGGCTGCATATAAAACCACCCATAACCCAGATTAACTCCCCCATTGCTCTCTCATTTCACAGAGTGGTGTACCAGGATGGCTTCTACGGAGCAGAAATCTATGTAAGTACCGTTGGCTCTTTCTCTCTCTGCGTGCTCAGATGAAACAGAAGTAAAGCAGACAAAAGCAGCCAGCCCTGGAGACTAAAACGCAATCTCTCCAGCCCCCAGCGTTACCCCTGCCTCTCTGCCAAGCCCGCGTCGATTAGGCCTCTGTCTGCCGTGCCAAGAAACCCGACAACAAAATGTAAAACCCCTCAGCTCCTCCCTCCTCTTCCTCTCTCTCCTATGATGTCAGACTTTGGCAAACAGACAGACCCCAGCTCAGTGTCCTGTGTCAAGTCGGGTCGTCTCTCCCCTTAAAATGGCTTTTGGAGGTGGCTTGTCTCCGCCCTATATCTGTACCTGTCTGTGTGTTTGTGTGTTTGTGTATGTGCCTGTCTGTGTGTTTGTGTGTTTGTGTGCGCGTGCGTGCGTGTTTGCGAACATACATGCCTGTCTGTCTGTCTCTGTCTGTCTCTGTGTGTCTGGGCGGGGACAGCCCTCTCTCTGTCTGGCCCAGGGGGCCATCGTGGGGCCTTAGTGAGCCTGTGTGCCTCCCAGCCATCACGGTGTGAGAGATAAGAGGAGCGGAGGCAGATAAAGGGATTAAGCTTCCCTCTGGGGCTGTCCATGCAGGCAGGGGCCACAGCACACACAGCGTCAGGCCGGCCCCAATGCACGCTGCCCTTGACAGAGAAAAGGGGGACGCTGTGGAGATAATGCTGAAATTACCACGCTGCCCCAGTTTGACAGCAGTCCAAGCGTTTGGGGGGGATGTAATTTGTTGTTTGAATCTGTAGGTTTTTTTGTCCTCTGCAATAGGGAGATGACAGCAGGCCCAGACAACAGTGCTACTGATTGCCTCTTACTTTCACCCTGTCTGCATATGAGCAAAGGGCCAGTGTCTGGGAACAAAAGTGCTGGACTCCACAATGATATATGGCTCAAACACAGCCCCATGTCGTAGCACTGTTTGTGAGTGGCTGTTAGCGACACCAGTGGCCGTAGAGTGAACATTGTAGAGGAGAAGTGGCTTAAAGCGGTCATGTCGGCCCTGGGTGTTTGGCTCCAAACCCCTCCCTCCCTCCCTCCCTCCCTCCCCCCCTCCCTCCCTCCCTCCCTCCCTCCTCTCCTCACCTCCAGCTAAGCCCTGGGTCTCAGTGCCCTCTGACCAGTCCCGGGGTATCTCGCCCCATCGCTCAAGCCGTCAGTCTTTCCCCCTGTGCTTTACTGACATTAGTTTTGGCAGTGGCCACTGCACGGACACTGAACGGCTTCAGACTGCCCGAGTGCACCCATATTTTCTCCTGTGACAACAACAGCAAGTCCCACAAGCCTCTCTGTCCTCCACTATCATTTAGAAGACAGTAGCCATGTCTGTCACTGTCATGACCTAGTCAAATTCCATTAATTTCAACAGTCCTGAAGCACTTGCCATTAAAAAGAGCATCCAGGATGATACCACAACATGAGACCCTGCTTCACAGGGAGTATATTAGGAATGGTGTATTCATATTCATACACACTCAGGCACACACGTGACGTGTACACGCATGTACACACAATGGGGCGAGACACAATAACAAATGTGTTGGACTGTTGTGTGCAGGATTTGACAATGTGTGCAAGTGATTTATTGTGGCTGTGTGTTGTTGGGTTCTGTTGCTGTAAACCTTAGCCATTACTTCCTGCCTCCATGGGCAGGGGGGATGACTCAAACCCAGCGCCTGGCCCATCTGCCCTCTGACCTGATTCCCCAAAGAGCCCTGGCCACAGTCGTTAGACGTTCCATCTCCACAGTAGTGTAGCTCGTCTTTGGACCCCCCCCTCCCCAAGTAAAAAAATAAATGAAAACATGTATCATTAACAACCACCTATTAGTGCTGAGCGATTAACTGAAATCTCATTTATTTTTATTTTTTTCTGTGAGCTCAATGCGCACTTTGCCCAGTTTCTCTATATTGTGCGATGTAGTAGAGAGTTGTAGTTTCCAACAGGCCAATATTTGACGTAGATTATCGCGGAAAACGTGGTAATTAACTACCTACTTGTCTGGTCTGTGTGGGGCGCACTGAGAGGGAGAGAAGATACAGAAGATGTGCGATCGAGAGGGATAGAGAGCAGTATCTTAAATTTGACGTAATGGACAGTCACTACCATCATGGGACTTTTATTAATTGTTTTATTCTGTGCTGTTACAGCATTCAAACGACATAATGTGTAGTGCATTTAATGTTTAAAAAAAGATATATATACGAAAACCGTGATTATTTTTTAATAGTCAAACCGAAACCAAACCGAACTCAAAAAGCACTCTCAGCACTATCACCTATATACCCACCATAGGATGTAGGATGGAGATTGGCGCTAATAGAAAAACAGTAGGTGAACAGCTTCATTTTTCAGTTGGAGTAATGACTGCTCTCCTCAATCAAGTTTTTAATTCCTTCTCCCACTCAAATTAATACACAGGTCCTGACATCCCAAACACTAAGCCCCAGTTACAGTGCCTTCAGAAAGTATTCATACCCCTTGACTTATTCCATATTTTGTTGTGTTACAGCGTGAATTCAACATTGATTAAATACATATTTTTCTCACAGATCTACACACAATACCCCATAATGACAAAGTGAAAACATGTTTTTAGAGATATTTGCTAATTTATTGAAAATGAAATATAGAAATATCTATTTATATAAGTATTCATAGAATCTCCTTTGGTCTTTCTGGGTAAGTCTCTAAGAGCTTTGCACACCTGGATTGTACAATATTTGCACATAATTACTTTTAAAATGATTCAAGATCTGTCAAGTTGGTTGTTGACCATTGCTAGACAGCCATTTTCAAGTCTTGCCATTGATTTTCAAGCTGATTTAAGTCAAAACTGTAACTGGGCCACTCAGGAACATTCAATGTCATCTTGGTAAGCAACTTTTAGGTTATTGTCCTGCTGAAAAGTGAATTTGTCTCCCAGTGTCTGTTGGAAGGATTTTGCCTGTGCTTAGCTCTATTCCGTTTCTTTTTATCTTAAAAAACTCCCTAGTCCTTGCCGATGACAAGCATGCCCATAACATGATGCAGCCACCACTATGCTTGAAAATATGAAGAGTGGTACTCAGTGATGTATTGTGTTGGATTTGCCCCAAACTTAACGCTTTGTATTCAGGACATAAAGTTCATTTCTTTGAAGTTTTACTTTAGTGCCTTGTTGCAAACATGATGCGTGTTTTGGAATATTTTTTATTCTGTACAGGCTTCCTTCTTTTCACTCTGTCAATTAGGTTAGTATTATGGATTAACTACAATGATCCATCCTCAGTTTTCTCCTATTACAGCCATTAAACTCAAACTGTTTTAAAGTCACCATTGGCCTCGTGGTGAAATCCCTGAGAGGTTACCTTCCTCTCAGGCAACTGAGCTAGGAAGGACGCCTGTATCTTTGTAGTGACTGGGTGTATTGATACACCATCCAAAGTGTAATTAATAACTTCACCATGCTCAAAGGGATATTCAATGTCTGCTTTTTTTTATTTTTACCCATCTACCAATAGGTGCCCTTCTTTGCGAGGCATTGGAAAACCTCCCTGGTCTTTGTGGATTAATCTGTGTTTGAAATTCACTGCTCGACTGAGGGACCTTACAGATGCTTGTATGTGTGTGGTACAGAGATGAGGTAGTCATTCAAAAATCATGTTAAACACTATTATTGCACACAGAGTGAGTCCATTCAACTTATGTGACTTGTTAAGCACATTTCTACTCCTGAACTTATTTAGGCTTGCCATAACAATGGGGTTGAATACTTATTGACTGACGACATTTCAGCTTTTCATTTTTAAATAATTTGTAAAAATGTCTGAATTTCACTTTGGAATTATGGGGTATTGTGTGTAGGCCAGTGACACAACATCTCAATTTAATCCATTTTAAATTCAGGCTGTAACACACCAAAATGTGTAAGAACTCAAGAGGTGTGAATACTTTCTGAAGGCACTGTACGTCTTGGTTTGCTCCTGTGCAACATGGTACGTGTAAAGAAAAAGGGGTCTCTTCAATAATGCAGCAGGCCAGTGCTGCTTCCCCATTCTGAATGTGGACTGAATTTGGGGAGCGTTATCACACAACTGTTCTGTTCTGTCTCATGTGGACCGTGTTGTGCACCTCCTGTCACGCACTGTCCCCCAGAGGGAACGCATTGGCTCCCCTCCCCAGTCTCACAGGGATCATTCATTCTCCGATGCCTCAGCCACCAAATATTAAACAGCTCCCTCTGGCTGTATTCTGGGAGTCTTGCACCTTGCGTTGCCTCTGTGCATACTCTTCAATTTAAAGAAATGTGACTTTTTGAATGGTTTCATATGAATACTTGAAAAATGAACAGAATATGCAGTTCTGATATGTTCCCAACAATGGACAATGTTTCAAACCCGATGTTGGATCTTTTAGTAAATGCTATTCTTCTCCTCCTGTTTATATTGGTGATATACATGCTGTTGTGGGGGGTTGTCTAACTGTCTGAGTTTCCAACAGGGGGGTTACGCTGCATACAGATACGCCCAGCCCACCACAGCTGCTGCCTACAGTGACAGGTGAGTGCATTCCACGTGCTGCAATAATACATAATATAGAATAACTAATATTACTTGAAAAAAGAAAAGACCATTGATATTGTGATGGATTAAATTAGAAGTTGTGACAAGGTCTGACAAATGACTTCAACCTTTCCCCACTCTCCAAAGTATCTCCCACATAGAAGGGTGAAGATAAACTCTCTCTGGAGTTGTGACCCTCCCTTAGATTGAACTGTCCATTAGGAGATCCACTATAGCCTCAGGCTAAAGCACACAAAAAAAGTAACCTTGTTCGACAAGATGAAAAAAGAACAGAAGATCTATCCCATGCCTCTCTGCCTTTGACGGGTGAGCGGGTATATCAACTGTATTTATGAATGGCCTGGGGTCTGCAGGAGGAAGGGAGAGAGGGATGGATGGGCAGGGACTCTATCACTTCTGACTGATGTCATTCGGGTTCAGGTGTGCTCCGTTTGAGGAGGCGTGGCTGATTCATTCGGGCCTTCAAAGCCGCTGTCAGACTGGATGTGGGCTGGTTTGGGAATCTAATCTGGGAGGGATTGAGCATGTCACTTGTGATAACGTACACCCTGCCTGAGAGCCTGAAGATCATATCGATAATGTAAGATTTATCTGGCCTCGCCGCGCTTCGAATTATGAGCAGCCGTGCTCGGAGGAAGCAGAAATTGGACAGCGGCTTTTTCCTCTGGGAGTGATTTAATTCCTGTTTCTCTTGCCTATATTTTCCCCCTGAGATTTAATGTAATTCGCCCGAGTTGTTTGTTTTGGTTTGTTTTGCTTCCCTTGTCTGTTTGTTTATTTTTGAATAAGCGGTCATGCCCATTGGATCAATAGGGGTTTGTCTCAGCAATACCTTATCAGACTTACCAGCGGAGCAATCAGCCAATCATGAAAGGAGGTCACAGGGATCATAAGAGGCTTGTCAAATCCCCGTAAAATATGAAACATTCATTTTCCAAAAAGCTTGTGCCCACAGGCCTGCTTTGTATTACAGAGGCCCTGCCAGGGGCCAATCAGCGTAGTGAAGCCGCGTGATGTAAGTTCTGAGGGGCCGTTTGACCCCGAGGTGGTTAGCAATGCCACTCTGGTGAGAGCCCATTTTGTAGATAGATTAGCCTTAGTGGGCCTCTGGGGTTTGGTGCTCACAGTAGATAAGAGTATCACAGAGACCACCTCTGACCATGTCATGGTAGAGCCCATCCTCTCCCATCTTCTCCCCAGGGAGCCTTCTCATCCAGCTCCTTACCCCTCCACGTCCTGCTCACTGACCTTGGGTGTTGGACTCAAACGGGACACCATATTTAGATCTTATATAACTTATATAATGTCCTCCTCGCCCCGCTCAAGCCATGTAGGCTGTATGTCTTGTCTCCTTGAGGAAAATGACATTTCTCCCTCTCGCCTCTTGGTTTTTATTCCTGGTTGATTTGATGCCCTCAGTCCTTGGCTGGGAGTGCCTTATCTGCTCCATACAGACCCTCATTTGCAAGCGAGCATTGAAGAAAAAAAAAGTCAATAGAGGAATATGTGAAGTCGAGTAAATAAATAAATAAGGCGCACATCTTGTCCTGTTTCAGAAGGAAATTGGAAGGATTAGTTCCAAACCAGCAACAATGAAAAGACAGGGGTGTGAGCCCACTGTTCAGCTTGGGTAAACAACAGCAGGGTGAGAGAGCGCACACAGACTGGGTCCAAGCCCTCCAGCACCTATATCTCTCTCTGTTTTCTCTTTCATTCTCTCCGTTTCTCTTTCTCTCACCCCTCAGTACCCATCCCTACCAACTAATAGAGGTGACAATGAAAAGGACAATGTGTATTCACAGAGAATGATCCAATCACCTTTGAACTCATTTTCTACTCAGCCTTGTATCATTTTCTAAACCAGGGGGTAGAGAGAGGGAAATAATTGTTTTAGAGACTTGAAAATGTTGACTTTAGGGCCAAGTATCAAACAAGCATTGAAAATATACTCTATGTCAATGACCATAATCTCCTGTCCTTTTCCATTGCAGCTATGGCAGAGTCTATGCAACAGCAGACCCCTACCATCACACAATCGGCCCTGCCGCTACATACAGTGTGGGGACCATGGTAAGTCCACTCTCGCTTTCCTCTGCACCCTGTTGTTGGCTAGCCATACTAACACAGAGCAGAGGCCACCAGCCGCAGTACTCTGTCGCTCCAGGAGCACTCGGAGATAAAGACCATTGAACTAAGCCAAGTCAGTGGGCTTTATTCCCTCTTTGTCATGCTGTTTGGCACGACCTAGTGGAGCGCAGCAGAATTCTCTGGCATGTGGTCATTGTGAATTCAGTGAAATGGATTTGTTTCATGTTATGTCACACAATCTCACCTCATACAATGTTAATTTTATTCAGGCTTTTTACTACTAAAATGGGAATGATCACTACAACTAATTCAATCCAAACACATGGGCATCTTATACACTAGTATAATCATTCTATTCCTGTCACTATTCAACTCCAAATGAGTTGTTCCATTCTTCCCTTCAGCCAAACTCTAAACTTGAAGGGGTGAAGTTGAATCGTTAATGTCTGTTTTTAGCTAGCTTTTGCAGCTAACATCAAAGATGAAAATACTATCAGTAAAAGACCATCCTCTAATGGGGAGATAGTTTCTCAATGTTTTGTTTTACAATGAGGGCATGTGACTGATAGACTTATTTGAAAGATTAACGACCATCAAACGCATGCAGCAGTGTGCCGTGGGACATGGAAGAGAAAGAGAGCGATGGAGGGAGGGTTCGAGGGAGGGCGTTCTCTCACTCACCCCTCCAGCCCACAAGGTTGATGGGACGAGCGCTCTCTGCCAGACAAATGACTCAAATTTACCATTCCGGCATGCATGCGATTTTTCAACAACATAAAAAACTGCGTACAGTTCCCCGGTGCAGCTGCTAGCTAAAAGCTTTCATTAATTAAGACATTAATTTTTTTCCTCTTCATTTACTTAATTAAAAACTGTGCTTCTTTTCCTCCAAATTTCCTTCCCTTCTCTGCCACTCTTAGTCAGGCTGAATTTGGCCCTTCATGTCTGAGCTTGGGTTGTGTGTGTGAGGCAAGTTGAGGGGATCACTGTGGTGGGGTGGAAGCTGGTGAGGTACGAGACCCTGGTAGTGAATTAACCATCTTGACACAATAGGAGTTCAGAACTTACAGTGCAGAGACACACCATGAAATAGATTCAGAAGTGCTGAGAAAAAATAATTGGTTTGGTTACTAATTCTTTAGTCCTATTTGATTAATGGTTCCGAAGGAGAGCACAGCGATTTTTGCATTTAGAATCCTTTCAATAATTAGTTCCTCCGAGGTTGCTTAAAATTCTCTTTGCTGATTTCCGGCATGCAAAAAATGTGCTAATGCTTTTTTATACTGATGAAAGTTTTATACAAGTAAGAGGGTTCCCTTAAATGAAGAAAAATTAGCCTTTGAAGGTTTGGGGCTTCGCCTTTGGAGGTTGTCCAAAAAGCAGCAGAATTGCTCAGAGTACAGGGGATATGTGTGAGTGTGTGTGTGTGTGTGTGTGTGTGTGTGTGTGTGTGTGTGTGTGTGTGTGTGTGTGTGTGTGTGTGTTTGTCCTGGTTAACCAGAGCATTGCAGTAAACCTAGGGAGCAATATCCTCTGGTGCAATACACATCCAGAAAGGTGTGGGCACCACGGTTGGACTTGAAAGAGAATTATGTTTAAACTCCTTTGAACTTAATTAGCTTTGGTTGGATCTATGACATTGTTGTAGCCTGGAAAGCCATTCCATAAGGAATGTTTTCCTACAGTCAAAAGCATGAAACAAGCACAGTATTTTCCAATTTGTTGCTTAATGTAATTAATGCATGGAAACTGCATTTGAGGGCGGGGCCCACTTCTCCATGTGGCATAACAAAAGAAGAATATGGATATCTAGGAAAGGGTTTTTTCTCTCTGGTAAAAAGAGCAAAATTATTTCAGACCACGTTCATACTTTATCACTACCAGGTTCATTATCCTCCAGCTCCAACACCTCGACCACCCCTCCTCATAACACACACACATACCCAACTTATGCATTCTCTATTGAACAATAACTATTATTACTTTGATTAAACCAGCTCAATTAAATGCTATTTAATCCCATGTCCATCATACACAGACATTTTAACAAAACCAATAAAGGAAGGAAATTTGTGGAAAAAACAGAATTCAACAACCAAGCTGTCGCCACCTTAATACTGATTGGTCCTTTTTCATCTTTGATGTTGCAGGCTAGCCTATACAGAGGAGGGTACAGTCGCTTCACTCCCTACTAACAGAAAGAAAAAGAGAGAAAGACAGAGAGACATTACCCCCCAACAAACAAAAATCAAACAAATAAACAAACAAGCAAACACCTCGTCCTTCGTGGAGTGCTAAATCAAACTAAAAGCTTCCAGGTCCCAATGCTGACCCCTCCCCCTGACACCCGCCCTCCCGCTACAGCTGATTTCTACAACCTTTCTGATGTCATCATTGGTCTGCTCCTATGATTTGTTTTGTGTTCATTTTGTGCTTTTGATTGATTTCGGAGAAGTTATGTTATGCACATGTGACTGCTGTAGATGGGTGCTGTGTCACCATAACCAATGTGAGCCTACTGTAGCACGCATGATGCATGATCAGAGAGGTGTGTTTCTGCTGTGGCTGTCAGCTGGATGAGAATCTACTGGGGCATTAGATACACTGTTATTTGGCCTATTCTTGAATTGGAATTCAATTAAATCAGGAAACAAAAAATCGTATTTCAATTAGCATTACAAATACATAATTATGCCCTGCTAATTCTTATTTCACAAGACGCCACTGTCAACTGTATGATTGCTCTGTAATGTTGAAGTATCCTAATGCACTTGAATTGGAGTCCTACCAGTGATGTGGTGTGACAGCATGCAGAGTGAGGGCCATTGCACCACAGAGAGGGGTCAGAGTTCACCTGGGGTTGAGACTGGGCTAGCTCTCGCTAATGTGATGGCACTCTAGGCTAAATGACGTAGGGTTTGAAATTAAAATTTTTTCCACACTGATTCGCATGTTCATGTATTATTAACTGAGGTGTATGTGACGTTTAGAGGTGGGTAATCATTATTTTTAGTAGGCTACACTGTCGATTCATCTATGAAGTAGTGCAATTCCTGATAACTATTCACTTTTCAGTATTGCACAAAAACATTCTGTACCTCAGGATAAACCACTACAAGTGATTTGATCTGACAGCTAATTGTATCAGTAGAGTGCTTGTCTGGTAATTGAAGATTTTCTTGACATAATCAGTGCTTGACTTGGGCAGGAGCTTACCGGAGCTGAACACCGGCACCTCAGATTTTCTACTGCTTGAGCTCCTGCACCTAGATATAAACAGTACCAGCACCCAAAATGAGTACCGGCACCTCTTTCAGTCCAAGTCAAGCATACCCACCCAACACTACCAATGGGTTCCCCCACTTTACAATGACAGAGCATTGTCTTATTGGCCAAATCTCTCTGGAAGAGCTGAATTACTAGAGCAGGTAGAGTGAGAGAGTATAGACTGTCGATTATGAGGAGAGAGATGGACTGTGAACATGATTGTATCATATTCCACATTCAGGAGAAAATACCTTGTTCCGTATGTGTTATAACGCCTGCGTGTTGTCATACCATATTAATGTACTATAGTAGTGTCAATCACGTCTTCAACTCAGTAGTTACCCCATATGAACTCTTGAGAAAATGGGAACATTGCAAAGAAACTATTTTGTAAGTAGATCAAGCCAAGACACATTATATATAGATCCAAATGCAACTATGGAAATCTATAATTACTCAACTATTCGTATAATGATATACTTTACGTATGTATCCTCTCAAGTATTATCTGATTGGTGGGCTTTATTTGTGTATTTTGATCATTTTCAAGATGTGACATGTTTATAAAGACATCATATACAAGTAGTTCTGTTTAGTCAACATGTTGAACATGATATAGATTAATGTTAATTACCAAAATAATATAGCATCACTTGATCAAAGAAAAGCCTAATATTTATGTGCATAAAACATTGTTCTTCCTTTTATATACCAGTATTTAGGGTTGTACTATGGGGGCTTTTATATGATAAAAAAAAGCTTCAGACATTATTTTTACTGTTTTTGAAGGGAAGCGCTAGCTTATGTATTTTTAGGTGTTTCTGATTAAATGACTCTATGAATGTGTGTGTGTGTGTGTGTATGTGTGTGTGTGTATGTGTATGTGTGTGTGTGTGTGTGTGTGTGTGTGTGTGTGTGTGTGTGTGTGTGTGTGCGTGCGTGCGTGCGTGCGTGCGTGCGTGCGTGCGTGCGTGCGTGCGTGCGTGCGTGCGTGTGTGCGTGTGAATAGTAGGGTTGACACAACCCGTTTTAAATGACTTTCCTCCCTATCCACTTTCATTGCACCAGTATAAAGCTTAGGGCTGCTCTGAGCGCAAATGGAACTAACACAGAGAATCCCCCAAGAACAACGGCTCACTGAAGCCAAGTTCCACTGTTTCTTCAACTCAATTAGCGTCTAGGTTTTAAGCTGAATTACAACAGTAGAAGTCTGCTGTTTGAACACATAGACTTGAGACAGCTCCACACAAACTATATACAGTGAGGGAAAAAAGTATTTGATCCCCTGCTGATATCGTACGTTTGCCCAATAACAAAGAAATTATCAGTCTATAATTTTAATGGTAGGTTTATTTGAACAGTGAGAGACAGAATAACAACAAAAAAATCCAGAAAAACGCATGTCAAAAATGTTATAAATTAATATGCATTTTAATGAGGGAAATAAGTATTTGACCCCTCTGCAAAACATGACTTAGTACTTGGTGGCAAAACCCTTGTTGGCAATCACAGAGGTCAGACGTTTCTTGTAGTTGGCCACCAGGTTTGCGCACATCTCAGGAGAGATTTTGTCCCACGCCTCTTTGCAGATCTTCTCCAAGTCATTAAGGTTTCGAGGCTGACGTTTGGCAACTCGAACCTTCAGCTCCCTCCACAGATTTTGTATGGGATTAAGGTTTGGATACTAGCTAGGCCACTCCAGGACCTTAATGTGCTTCTTCTTGAGCCACTCCTTTGTTGCCTTGGCTGTGTGTTTTGGGTCATTGTCATGCTGGAATACCCATCCACGACCCATTTTCAATGCCCTGGCTGAGGGAAGGAGGTTCCCTTTGATGCAGTGAAGTTGTCCTGTCCCCTTAGCAGAAAAACACCCCCAAAGCATAATGTTTCCACCTCCATGTTTGACGGTGGGGATGGTGTTCTTGGGGTCATAGGCAGCATTCCTCCTCCTCCAAACACGGCGAGTTGAGTTGATGCCAAAGAGCTCCATTTTGGTCTTATCTGACCACAACACTTTCACCCAGTTCTCCTCTGAATCATTCAGATGTTAATTGGCAAACTTCAGATGGGCATGTATATGTGCTTTCTTGAGCAGGGGGACCTTGCGGGCGCTGCAGGATTTCAGTCCTTCACGGCGTAGTGTGTTACCAATTGTTTTCTTGGTGACTATGGTCCCAGCTGCCTTGAGATCATTGACAAGATCCTCCCGTGTAGTTCTGGGCTGATTCCTCACCGTTCTCATGATAATTGCAACTCCACGAGGTGAGATCTTGCATGGAGCCCCAGGCCGAGGGAGATTGACAGTTATTTTGTGTTTCTTCCATTTGCGAATAATCGCACCAACTGTTGTCACCTTCTCACCAAGCTGCTTGGCGATGGTCTTGTAGCCCATTCCAGCCTTGTGTAGTTCTACAATCTTCTCCCTGACATCCTTGGAGATCTGTTTGGTCTTGGCCATTGTGGAGAGTTTGGAATCTGATTGATTGATTGCTTCTGTGGACAGGTGTCTTTTATACAGGTAACAAACTGAGATTAGGAGCACTCCCTTTAAGAGTGTGCTCCTAATCTCAGCTCGTTACCTGTATAAAAGACACCTGGGAGCCAGAAATCTTTCTGATTGAGAGGGGGTCAAATACTTATTTCCCTCATTAAAATGCTAATCAATTGATACAATTTTTGACATGCTTTTGACATGATTTTTTTTTTGTTATTCTGTCTCTCACTGTTCAAATAAACCTACCATTAAAATCATAGACTGATCATTTCTTTGTCAGTGGGCAAACGTACAAAATCAGCAGGGGATCAAATACTTTTTTCCCTCACTGTATATTATAAAAGAGACAGCTCCACACGCATAAAATACTCCCCTCTGCCTTGGTCAAAGAGAACCTCATAGCTTTCAATTCTCCCTCTCACTGCCTACCAATTCCTAATGATGCCCGTCATTACAGCTGTTGTTTCAAAATACTATTTTGCAGACGGCTAAACTTAGTAATTACTATAGTACCAGTTGATCCGCTTGAAAGGAAATAGAGTATTTGAATCCCCTTGTTCAGTTTGGGGGCAGATAAGTCATACATGAGTTGAATAGGAAAGCCACGGTATCAGAGACTGAGAGCAAACATCTTAATGAATGCTGCTCTTCTGAAGCCATCGTTTAGCAAATACACTGAAGGAGGCCATAGTATGACGAATAGTAATTACTGCTTTTCACTGGCTGTGTTTGCCTACTTCCTTCCTCTAGTCTAGCCATACTGAACTCTCTCTTACTAAATCACTTTATAACTCCTGACTCATTGATAACCTCACCTTGATACAGTAAAACAGAATCTTCCACTTTAAGCACCCACTCATTTCCTGTCTGCACCAGCCATACCGTATGTACCAGCTAACCTATATCAGCAGATGAACCAGCCTGATAAGATGCTAGCTCCTATGAGAGGAACATCAATGCCCAGGAGGGGTGTTAGCCGCCATGCCTCACCACCACAAATTAGAGCAGGCTAATTAGCCACTATCAATCACTGTATCGCTAGCTTCACTTACAGGCCATTCCTACACTATATTTTCACTATAACAATGTGCAGATCTCAGTCTACCAGCAGCTACATTTCACAGTTAAAAGAGAGAGTAGGCCTAGAACACATCTTTTCATTTATATCCTCTACTTTCAGTGTTACTCGTGGTCAGTTTTATTCTTACATGAGGACATTGCAGTGATGTCATGTTTTTACTAGGATGGGTTTGAGTGTTGTCATTTAAAGTTGTGATGTGTCCTTACAACTCTTCCTCCCTTTATAATTAATGTATTCATTGTTACACTGTTAAAATGTCAGATTATCAAGGCTTCATATAACATGTAAATAGCTAATAGATATTGTGTCTTATTATATTTTGCTAAATATTATAAATGTGTATCTAAAGTGTAGAGGCTGGAAGGTTTTTCAGTTTTATAATATCTTCTATCCCATTAATTTTTCATAGCTAGCTACATTATGAAAAACACTCAATTAAGGTGATAAACCACATGCCCAGTCATATACAGTTTGCTAACATTTAAACATGTTTATTTGTGTAAGTTGAACGCACAGTTTGTTAATTCATTATTTATGATGTATTTACTATTATAGTCAGTAAGCCTTGATAAGCTGACTGTCTAATTTCTTTATCCATCCAAAAGATTTGTACAATAAAAGAGAAACAAGCAAAAAAGTTACACTTCCTGTAAATATATACATGTATATACACATATATTACCAATTATCTGATTATCTGGTTTCTATGTATTCATATATATAGTGGTTTTATCTGTGTATTTTCAATTCAGCTGAACTTGTTCTATGAATTGTATGTCATTTCTAAAAAAGTATATATTGTCTAAAAGGTGTAAGTAATTGGCTTTTGATTTATTGGTACAGTATATTACATTTCCTTCCTCTTCTTTCATCAATGATTTAGTTGTTAGTATATGTGGCATATCTAAGCAACCTCTGATTGTTTTGAGTG
This sequence comes from Coregonus clupeaformis, assembly GCF_020615455.1. Classification (NCBI taxonomy): domain Eukaryota; kingdom Metazoa; phylum Chordata; class Actinopteri; order Salmoniformes; family Salmonidae; genus Coregonus; species Coregonus clupeaformis. Next base: position 25,719,616 of record NC_059226.1, on the reverse strand, counting down.
TCAGAATAAAGCGGTTCTAAGAGCATTTTGTTTGTCATTAGCGCTCGATGTTTAATCTGTTGCTAGCTTGTTGATTGTTATCCTGATCAGGCACAGTAAAGTGGAATCTTCTACAATTCCTGTTCACGGTTAATGAAACCCAATATTTCTACAGGTTTAAACCAGCATTGTATAGATAAGTAGATGTTCAATTTAGGTACAATGCAATGCATTGAACTTCCTCAGTGACAGTGGCCACTTGCTACAGCACCGGCCCAACCCTCCCCTGAATTGACTTATCCATGAGTGATTAATATATTTGTCAGTGCAGCTCCTCCAGTGCTGGCCTGCCTGTCAGTGAGGAGCACTATATGTAGCGCAGGTGCTTTGTGTTCCCACTCTGCTCTGCTATATAGTGATATAGTGATGAGGGATATTTTTGTATAGAGAGTCCCCACTGAGACCTCCGTAGGACTGAGGTAGAAGAATGAAGGTGGGGTAGGCTGCTCCATGGATGGAGAGACAGAGGGAGATGGAGGGAGAGACAGAAGGAGATGGAGGGAGAGACAGAGGGAGATGGATGGAGAGACAGAGGGAGATGGAGGGAGAGACAGAGGGAGATGGAGGGAGAGACAGAGGGAGATGGAGGGAGAGACAGAGGGAGATGGAGGGAGAGACAGAGGGAGATGGAGGGAGAGAGAGGGAGATGAAGGGAGAGACAGAGGGAGATGGAGGGAGAGACAGAGGGAGATGGAGGGAGAGACAGAGGGAGATGGAGGGAGAGACAGAGGGAGATGGAGGGAGAGAGAGGGAGATGGAGGGAGAGACAGAAGGAGATGGATGGAGAGACAGAGGGAGATAGAGGGAGAGACAGAGGGAGATGGAGGGAGAGACAGAGGGAGATGGAGGGAGAGAGAGGGAGATGGAGGGAGAGACAGAAGGAGATGGATGGAGAGACAGAGGGAGATGGAGGGAGAGAGAGGGAGATGGAGGGAGAGACAGAGGGAGATGGAGGGAGAGACAGAGGGAGATGGAGGGAGAGACAGAGGGAGATGGAGGGAGAGACAGAGGGAGATGGAGGGAGAGACAGAGGGAGATGGAGGGAGAGAGAGGGAGATGGAGGGAGAGACAGAGGGAGATGGATGGAGAGACAGAGGGAGATGGAGGGAGAGAGAGGGAGATGGAGGGAGAGACAGAAGGAGATGGAGGGAGAGACAGGGGGAGATGGAGGAGAGACAGGGGGAGATGGAAGGAGAGACAGAGGGAGATGGAAGGAGAGACAGAGGGAGATGGAGGGAGAGACAGAGGAAGAAGCACTACAAAGCCATGTCAAAATTAAAGCCTCACCTAATTTTCCTCTACAGCTCGGTGCGCTGCTGAATTAGGGAGCGACTGTCATGACAAGGGTCCCAGGATATCTGTGTCTCTCCTGCCTCTCTCCCTCTCTCTCCTCCCTCTCTCCCTCTCTCTCCTTCCTCTCTCCCTCTCTCCCCTCCCTCTCTCCCTCTCTCTCTCCCTCTCTCTCCTCCCGCTCTCCCTCTCTCGCTCTCTCCACTACTACGATAGGCCTCAGTATGACACTCTTCACTGTGAACTGCCGAACTCCAGTAGAGTGATAATGGCACTCTGTTCTGTGGAGAAAAGTAGCACTTGCTTTGGCCGACGCTCTTTAAAGCGTACCTTTGTGCTGTATGACTTTAAGACTGGCAGGAAAAAAGAATGAAGCTCTCTTTTGTTCCCCTCAAAAGCTTCCCTTTCAGTAGATTTTTTAAGCATGCTGCTTCTCTATCGGGTGGTTTGACATCAATCCGTCAGCCCGTCTTAACCTGACATTGTGTACCTTTCCCCCTCCCTGGGGTGCAATGGTTTAACACTTAAGAAAGATGGAGGGGAACTTTTGTGAGAGGAGTGTACTTTTTTATTCTATACATTTTCTCAATGTTTATATTCAAATAACTTTCTGGTTTCTGGTATGGAATCATCATATTGAATAGGTTTTTTGGAATATGAAACACAGCAAACTTAACGCGACAAACTTTATGATTAAAAGTAGTGAAATACAGTTGAACTCCACTAACACCTGTACACCATAGTCTTTGTAGGTTGTCTGTCTATATGTGTCAATCAGAGATGCGACATTCTGCAGACTTACCCATGTCTCCTTGTTCTTCTTCCTATCCACCTCCAGTAAATAACAAACCCAACGCTGTGCTCAGTATTGATGGACATCACAGATGAAAACAAGGAGAAGAGGAGAACTAGCTTTAAGAAAACAGCAGGAGAAGAAGAGAAGGAGTCCCTCTACTGAGCCTGGTGAGGAAAGACGGGAGGCGTGCGTGCGGAGTGGTGTCGCGGCGGCGGCGGTGTCAAAACCTGCCACAAGCGCGACAGACGGAGTGAGACAGTTTCCACCAGGGACCACCTTTACCGGGTAGAAGACAAAGAGAACGAGAGAAAAAAGAGACAGAAAGCATCCTGTTATTATAACACATTTTATTTTTCTATACTTTTGTGATTTACAACTTGTGACTTACAAGTAAAAAGTGTGTATAAAACAGTATATATGTACAAATATGTTTTTATGTTTTTGCTAAGGGAGACGAACAGTTGGCCCTCGATGCTGATTATGTGGTATGCAGGGAGGAGAGGGAGAGTCCTGCTCCTCTCTACACCACACCACTCCTGTCACTGACAGACAAGAGGAGGTGATATATATATATATATACAGTAATGTTACTGTGGCAGGCTAGGAGGGTTCAGCATCCGGGCAGAAGCATTGTATTACAGGTCCACTTTCTGTGGGTCGGAGTCAATGGTTAACTTCCAGCTGGAGGTCTCTATGGTTACACTTCCTGTGCGCGGTCCTTTTGTGGTCTCACTGGTCCGCTTCCTTCCTTGCGCTGGTGCCACTGTTCCACTGTTCCACTTCCTGTTGCAGTATCACTGGCCAGCTTCCTATGGGCAGTAACCGCTGTTCTCTACTTCCCTGTGGATACTGTCGTCATGACTCCACTTCCTCCTGGCAGCACCACTGGTCCACTCTCCATGGGCAGTACTGTCACTGGTCTACTTGTCTGTGGGTTTGCCAGTAGAGAAATTAGATAAGTTCCTCCCCCAGCTCCCTTTCCTCTCCAAGCCCCAGCAGAGGTCTCTGATTCACGGCGAGAGAAAGAGAGAGAGAGAGTTTGATGCGTTAGTCCCTGACTTTCCTCACCTGCCAGGGTCAAAGCCCAAGCCTTTGTGTTGCTCTATCTGCACCAGTGGACAAAGTATCTCAAACAGACAGACCAACAAGCCAGGGTGCATTTAACTAACGATGCACGTTTCCAGAGAAGAGAAATACTCATCAATGTCCATGTAACAATTGAATTATAATCGAAAAATCTAATTGTAATACATCAGCAGGTGCATAACCAAAACACAAGCCTAAGGCATATGGACTATGTCGCTTGATAAACATTATAGAACTAGTTCCCATCCAATGGTAATAAAGGAATGAGGGCTGAAACATGTCAATTACAATGTTGTTTTGTCAGTGTATTCTGAGAATATTTATTTGTGTGATTTGCAGCACTGAAAACATTTAAAGAAGAAAAAATGTTTTAATTTATTGAAGCAACCTTACTTTATATCAGGAGAGTCACTGTAAACATGTGTTTAAACAAGAATGTTGGTTCAGTTCTTGAATGTATTTTAATGTCTAGGGTGTCCAACAAGTATGTATTCTTTTTCTGTATGTAAATATATATATATATATATATACATATCTATTATATGGGCTGTGGTGGTGGTGTCAGGGAGTAGAGGGGGTAGATAAGGGGCACCGTCCTACAAGCTATATCCCTGATATACTGTAACATGTGATCATGTGTTATATGATTGAAAGCGTGATGGTGATAGTGTGAACTGATCTTCCCCTCCCCCTGCACTTAAAGAGATTGGAACAGGATCTTAAGCACTTACAAATTCGTAACATGCTGTATGAATTGGAATTCGTTACATATCATGCAAAAAAATTTTGCAAGACAAAATGGATGACGTTGTACACAATTGTGCACAGTTTTCGGGGACCGGAAACCTACTGGCTGAAATTATACGAAACCTTTATAGCGCATCTTTAAACAAACACACATATGAACACACACTCAAATACAGAGAATCACACACACACTCTCATATATACACACATGTTTTGGCCCAGAAATATGCTACAGACCTGCTTAACAACTTGCTGATTGCCAACAGATAGCTAGTGCTCCAGATAGTCATACACAACAGAAAGCTAGTGCTCCAGATAGTCATACACAACAGATAGCTAGTGCTCCAGATAGTCATACACAACAGATAGCTAGTGCTCTAGATAGTCATACACAACAGATAGCTAGTGCTCCAGATACACAACTACTTTGGCCCTGCAGGGCCTCAACTACCTTCTCTCAGCTATATGACAGACACCCTTATTGAAATAACATTTATATTAATCATCACATTAAGCAACAGGTCCTGTTGAGGAAGGCGATGATCATAAGCAGGTTTAGGGTATAGACGTAGGTTTGATTATGAGAGTTACATAGTGTATGTGGCTAACTAACTCCCAGTCAGTTTCAGGTGAAATGCAGTAAAATGCAGTGAAATTCAGGCAGTAGGCCACCCTCCTGATCCCTGTGTAGGCTGTAAGTACCAGTCCTTATCTTCCTGAGCCCTGAGCACAATGGCTTGAGCTGTGACATGAGCAGGATATCCCTCTGAGAGAGAGTTACTACTGTACTACCCCCTCCCGTTCTACTGTGTGAGTCTACCGCCCCTTTTGTATTCCTGACCCTAATGTACATAATATACCCCCTCCCCTCTGACTCCCAAAATCTTGTATTTTGTTCTATAATGACACATTTATTTATAAGGATTTTTTAAATATATCTCGTTCTCCTTTTTGTAAATGTTCCAGTTAAATGAAGTTTAAAAATGTTAAAAAATTCAATGGATATATTGAAAGGTAAAAGTCTCTAAAAGTCCCCTCTCCTCTGGCTCTGTACTCTAAACTTTGTGTTTCTTTTTTTCTCTTTCTGTATGCTTCTCTTATGTGCTTCAGATGAAGAGTTCTATTTATTATGACATTAACGTTATTATAATTATGACTAATTATTAATATTATCATCATCCTCATCATCATCATTATTATCATTAATAAACTTGTCTACTTCAACCAAAAGGTGTTGTCTTTTTGGCCTGAGTGTTACAGTGTAGAGGAAGATGAGCTACTGTAGCAGTGTGTGTAGAATCCTTAAAGACAAAACATCATAATGACACTGAGAGCTGGGGGAGATGTGCCAGGTGGAAGGGGGGCGGGGCACAACTCCTAAGCCCATTTTTCTTAGCCCACCCCCTCGGGGGATGCAAGATGGAATACACCTGTCTGTCGCCAAGGCGACCATTTACCTAAGAGGAGAAAACACTCTATTCAGTCCCCATGCAAACTCAAAACTGCAAAAATACATTGAAATGTTCTTACAGCAAAAGAGAAGAGAAAAATCACTGCATACACTTCAAGGCAAAGGGTTGCTTTTACAATTTCATGTTTTGTTACATTGTATATGTATTTTGAGACAGTGCTACTGAAGTAATTAGAGGAAACTTGAAAGAAAGCAAATTATCCCTTTTCCAAACACAAACTTATTAGGAAAAATGTCACTAAATTGTGTCACTGTTATCCCAACTATTGGCCTTCCACACTGTTCTGAGGCCCTCATCCAGTAGTACAGTTATCATAAGTACAACAGATTTGGGGTATTTGGAAAGAAACGTTGTCCAGCTCAAGACAGTCATGTAAGTCACAATAATAAGGCACAGGTTTCTAAATGTATTTTTATAAAACTGGCTCATGATATATCAATGCAGACTCAGTCATTGAGGGCAGCCATCTTTTACACCTATAAGCCATGTAATTGCTATTGCCGCGTTCACGTGCTAGTCGGCACTAGGAAACTCAAACATTTCCGACTTGGTAACTGGTTGTATACCGAACAAAAATATAAACGCAACGTGTAAAGTGTTGGTCCCACGTTTCATGAGCTGAATTAAAATTCATTTTCCATACACACAAAAATATTATTTCTCTCACATTTGCACAAATTTGTTTACATCCCTGTTAGTAAGCAGTTCTCCTTTGCCAAGATAATCCATCCACCTCACACGTGTAGCATATCAAGATGCTGATTAAACAGCATGATCATTACACCTGTGCACCTTGTGCTGGAGACAATAAAAGGCCACTCTAAAATGTGCAATTTTGTCACACAACACAATGCCACAGATGTCTCAAGTTTTGAGGGAGTGTGGAATTGGCAATGCTGACTGCAGGAATGTCCCCCAGAGCTGTTGCCAGATCATTTAATGTTAATTTCTCTACCATAAGCCACCTCCAACGTCATTTAAAGAGAATTTGGCAGTACGTCCAATCGGCCTCACAACCGCAGACCACGTGTAACCACGACAGCCCAGGACCTCCACATCCGGCTTCTTCCCCTGTGGGATCGTCTGAGACCAGTCACCCAGACAGCTGATGAAACTGAGGAGTATTTCTGTCTGTAATAAAGCCCTTTTGTGGGTAAAAACTCATTTTGATTGGCTGGGCCTGGCTCCCCATTGGATGGACCTGGCTCCCAAGTGGGTGGGCCTATTAATTTATTTCAATTTACTGATTTCCTTATATGAACTGTAACTCAGTAAAATCGTTTAAATTATTGCATGTTGCGTTTATATTTTTATACACGTGCAATGTTCAACCAGTTAGCAAGTCGAACATTTCTGAGTTTCCTAGTTTCGACTAGCACGTGAACGCCACATAAATGCTTCCAATTATTATGGTGAGGGGATCTACAAGTAACTTACAAAATAAAGAAAGCACTTGAGTTAATGAAGGATACAATGTATATTGAAAGCAGGTGTTTCCACACAGGTGTGGTTCCTGAGTTAATTAAGCAATTAAAACATTTTAATTATAAAAATGCCCATTTGCCCATTATTTTGGCTACCATGGCTAGAAGAAGTGTGTGTGTGTGTGTGTGTGTGTGTCTCAGTCACCAGATCTCAAACCAATTGAATACTTATGGGAGATTCTGGAGCACTGCCTGAGACAGCGTTTTCCACCACCATCAACAAAACACCAAATTATGGACTTTCTTGTGGAAGAATGGTGTCGCATCCCTCCAATAGAGTTTCAGACACTTGTAGAATCTATGCCAAGGCGCATTGCAGCTGTTCTGGTGGCTCGTGGTAGCCCATCGCCCTATTATTTAGGTGTTTCCTTTATTTTGGCAATTACCTGTATATATCATGAATATGTAGTTTAGAAGAACAGAAGGGGAAACGCATGTATGCTTATTAGGTGAAGTTTGGATGACATCGTGTGGCCAAAAAACATGATATTTTTATAGATATTCTATCATCAAATTGGGTTTATATTGTATTAATTTAGCAGTATCTTTAGATTAAATTGGTTTGTAAAATAGGGATCAGAAAGGATCAGAGCCATGTTTTGTGAAGGTAAATGTGACGTAATGGTTTGTCCATCCACTCTACAGATTGTAATATCAAGGTAACCCCACTTGGTGGCACTATAGCTTCACACAGGTTACATTACCTTAGCCTACAAGAGCCATTACGTGTTAGTCACTTAGCTATATAATGTAATTACATTTTTTATCACTTGTTTCCAATTAGGCCTATACATCCCTTAATACAATAGGCTCCCCCATCACCAATTGTGTGATCCCACCATGCATACCTTTTATCTGAAATATTGTCTTTGGGCTTTGTTCAAACATCCCGTGGTTGATTAAGGTCAAGCGAGAAGATAAAAAATGATAAAAGCCTCTGTTGGACTAAAATATAATCTATCACCTCGACCACAGGAAATGACCATAATCACACAATTATGAAGCAATGAGGCACTTTGGCTTTATGGGGAGGGTGCTTTGCTAAAATGGCCCATGTAAATGCCCATCTGAACAAATGGGCCCTCGGATTTGAGCCAAACCGGGGGCTAAAAGACCCTATACATCAAGCCGTGGCATATATAACAAAGAGCAGCAGCCTCCAGTGCCTGATAGAAGGGCAAGGCTGCCTGAGGTGCTGCATGCTGGAGAAATTGAACACTGTATGATTAGATATGGAGATCTGCTGAAAAGATTCCAATACTTTCCAACCTTTCCCTTCCCATCTAGGACCCTTGAGATTCTATAAGATTTTGAACAGTTAACTTGTTAATTAACATGTAGGTAACAAGTAAGTAACTAATCATGCCTATATTTACTGTAATATTAACAAAGGCATTAACAAACTCTTTATTAAAGAGGTACAATTTTAAGTCTTTAAATAATAATATAATAAGCCATATAAAACATCTACAAATACAAATACTTAAAATTGAGCTAATAAAGAGTTATAATCAACTTTGATATAAAAAAAAGAGATATTATCTAATGAACAACAAATCTCAACACTATTGCATTTTGTAGTACTGAATGACCACATGTGCTATTTTTGATTGGACCGTGACACTCAACCTGAAATATCAGGTTTGTATCTATTCAAAGCCCTTTATTGTAAACCATAGACCATATCACATTTTAGTAGGGCCTGCATAACACTCCATCAAATATGAATGGACCACTGTGTTTATGCTTACAGGGACAGATCAACCAGTGTAAAGGCCATTTTTAATGGAGGCTGGGTCCCTCCAGGACCAATCCCATGGAGTGAGGGTGAATATATGTATTGATCTGCCTTAAACCCAGTTGATGTGAACACGGTGTGAACAGAGACAACAATGAAACACTATTAATATATTAATTGATCATTCACATATCAGTGTGCAGTGTGTGCCTGATGTCAGCAGGATTTCATAGACCAAGCCTTATTACAACCTTTTCATTGATTTAACTGACGTGTGAATACTAGCCAGCCTTGCACAGCTATATTTGTAGTCAGTGTTTTTGTGGACAGATGAGCTGCATTGCTCTGTACTGTACCTGTGGTCCTGTGGCTCTGTGGCCAAGGCTCAGAGAGAGAGAGAGAGGGGGGTGGGACCAGCAGGCTGAGTGTCTGGAGCAGTAGACACTTCATCCATCAGCTCACCACTCAGCCATCTGGTCTAGACACTGCTGCTGCTGTTGGTGCTGCTACAGTATGGATGTAGCCTCACATCTCTACCTGGCTGGAAGTCCTTTTGAGTTTAGCACAGGATGTAAGGATGTATAGCACACAACTTGATACACCTACCACATAGGGACGAGTGGTGAATAACAAGGATATTCAAACTAAATGTAAGGTGTGAATGGTCTAGCTATTTGGTCAATGCGGTTATGTATTATCAATGCGGTTATGTAATCAGTGCTGTTATGTGTTATCTGACCTCACCTCACCCATGTTGTATGTTTGGATTATTGTCTGGAAAATGGCTCTGTGCACTATGCGTTAAGACGACTTCTCCAGGAGAAGGCATCATATCCCTCTCTAAACTCACCTCATCAGCAGTTGTTGTTCTAGGTCAGGGGTATTCAACTCTTACCCTACTAGGTCCAGAGCCTGCTGGTTTTCTGTTCTACCTGATAAATAATTGCACCCACCTGGTGTCCCAGGTCTAAATCAGTCCCTGATTAGAGGGGAACAATGAAACGCAGTGGAACTGGCCTCGAGGTCCAGTTGAGTTTGATGGCTCTAGGTGAATGATTAGCACAGACACAATCAGGAAAGAAGAGGTATCGGGATAATAGTTTTTGTAAATTACACAGAAAAGCATGCAGCAACTGTGATGTCAGACGATTTGCCAAGTCCCAATACTCAGCACTTGACCCACTCTTATCTCACGGGTCTGTCTGCTCAATGCCATGCGTGGGTCCATGCTGCTCTGTAGCAATAAATCCCTCTGCTTCTCCCTGACTATAATGTCATGCTTCGGGGTTTTAATCTACTGAGACTGTGATCCAATCATGCATACACAATAAAACACCAAGCCAAACCAACTACGTGCACCCTCAGGCTCCTTTGAAGTAACATGTTTGTCATTGTGTGACGTTGACATAAGTGAAATACATGTATGTGCCAAGAGAATCTGCAGGCCCTTTGCCAAATGTATCCACAGCCTGGGTGTGAGCCGGCACGTGTCACCTCCAATAGGGAAGTATAGAGCCGGTGAGAGATAAAGATGGCTTTAAGGGATGCTTGATTGAATTTGACCCACAGAGTGCATACAAATGACATGATTGATTGTCCTGCACCACTCTTTAACACGCAGCGCTGCAAGCCGGGATGAAACACTACCTGCATTTTGTTGTCTCTGGTCCAGCCACGTCAGCAAACTGCCCCACACCCTTCAGATGTGAACTACAAAGGCAAGAAGGAAGAGTGGCCGAACCACACTCCAGCTGAACGGCTTAATATGATTTGGCCTTAATACCCATTACAACATTACAAAGGTGCTGTCGTTAGCAACACGATTCAGCATCGTTGAAATCCACCCGCCCACCCTCCCTCTACCTATTAGGGGAAATAATGATAAGAATCCCTGAAAAGACGCTATAAATGGAAACAAAAGTGCTGGGCTGGACAGAAAATGAGCCTGGTGCCCTGTGCTGCCACAATTTGTGTGATGAGGTGAGCGGTCGGCTGGTGACCCAGCGCTTTATGGGTAGTGTCGGGGTCAGGTGGGAAATTAGGTGCTCCGAGAGGCGTGCATTAGAACACTGCCTGCCTTGGCACAGGACAGCCACTGGACAGAGAGAGAGAGGGAGTGTGAGAGAGGGAGGGAGAAGGAATGAGAGAGAGAGAGAGACAGAGAGACAGAGAGAGAGAGAGAGAGAGAGAGAGAGAGAGAGAGAGAGAGAGAGAGAGAGAGAGAGAGAGAGAGAGAGAGAGAGAGAGAGAGAGAGAGAGAGAGAGAGAGGAGGAAGAGAAAGTGTGCTGATGTTAAAGAAAATCGGGCCGCAGTGTCAACGTGACTGAATGTGAGGAGTGTAGTGCCATGTCTCTGGCATGGTGCCCCTTGTTCATGAGTGGCTGATGAGGGATTGAACAGGAGAACGTGTTGCTGGGAGTGATGGATGGCTCTGTGATTACCCCATCCTCTCTCCTCCTTTCCTCCTCTCCTGGGCTGCAGAACAGACAGGACGAGGTCACTCATTGAAGGAGAGCTGGAGTAGAGGGAATTGCAGACTTTGAAGCGAATGGAAAAGAGAGTTTACCAGACGTTTAGTGTTTTGGCCATGTAATTAAGGGTCAGAAAATAATATAAGCCCAGCAATCTGCTAGCGTCAGTCTGGATGCTGCCTGGGCTCAGTACAGGGAGATATATGGCCCAGCTGCTTATGCTGCTAACAAAATGAGGGTGAGGGAACAGATTCAATTTGCACCGCCTAACCAAATGTCCAGTACTGTTTCCTTTTTCCCAACACCCCCCACTCCCTCTCCCCTTCTCTCTCTCTCTATCTCTCTCTCCCTCTCTCTCTCTCCCTCTCTCTCTCTCTCTCTCTCTCTCTTCCTCTCTACCCACAGTGCCAAGCAGCTCAGGATTAGAGGTGGCACTGGTGTCCATCTGCACACCGGATTTGGAGTGTGGCTTCGCTGCGACCCGTCTGTTGTCCGGTGCCTCTGGAGGACAGGAGAGAGAGAGCGGCCGGAGAGAGAGAGAGCCTGGCGCCAGGAAAAAGGCTCTCCAAAATGATCGCGTCCAAAGCCTATCTTACCATATTATCTTCCAGTCTAGAGCTATAATGTAGACCCATATCTGTGCTGAAATCAGATTAAAATGGCTTTGTCAGTAATTGTATGAATATGTTGTCCATAGACTGATTTGTGGTACAGACATTGTTAGTTACCGCTCCATCATTGCAGTCAATTTACTGAGGTGAGTAATATGTACGATTCTGTCTCTGAGCTGTAGGCAGTTTAAAGGCCCTCTGTTCCAGCTAAATCCATTTTTATTCACCCTGTGGATTACATCACTGGCTTGGCACTTCCTCCAGCATCTCATCTGAGCCAAGCACTGGCCAGGTGGAGCGCTAGGTCCACTCTTATAGGAGTCTGAAGGGATAGGCCAACGTTTTGACTTGACCTTTTTGTTTTTAGACTATCTACTTTATTTACTGTGTCCACTCCAGTTTATATCCTGTGTACCAAATTTGTTCAGTTGCTGAAGGGATGGTTCAGTGTTGCATTCTCCCTGCTGGCCTTTAGAGGGCGCTGACACATTGGTGTTGAGACGAGGCGCCCAGACTGGTGCTGAGGATACACTTCTCAGTCTCGGCATGTGTGTGAAGTCATAGGAACACCACAGCACTCAGACACAGTCAGTGTGACAGGCAGGTGCTAACAAGTGACGGTCCCCTACAGAGAGTGTCCTCAATGAAATCCATGCGTGACAGACAGGACACCTTCATAATACTGTACATGGTGCAGGGTTGGCATGCTAACTATGCTACTTTGTTCTTCACTGCATTTACTATAGTAACAACATTGTAACACATTTGTATTAACATTGGATGCATATACCTGGATCATATCCATATCCATACACTATCCCTATCTTTGAGTTGCTATCGAGTTGTTTACTCTCTCTATCTCTCCTACTGGTTCTCTGCTGTTCTCTGCTGCCCCGATAGCAATTAGTTATGGGAGGAGAACATTTGGATTTCTAACATGAGAATTCCATGTGTGCTTGTTGCCCAGGGAAATATTCTAGATGCACACACAGATAGTCCAACTAGAGATAACACCATTTGCACTTGAGGTTGCTATGCTAAGTGGTAAGCTTCTGCTGGAAGTGAAATAGTTAATTTAATTCTGGTATGGGGAAATTCGATTTGGCAGTTTACTCAGCATTGCGTCTGTCTGGACTATTCACAGAATATGCCGTATACAGCATCTCACGGGTATGTGTAACTCATGTCTTGGCTTGGGTCTAAATATCAACAACAACATCAGAAATAACCGCCATTAGAATGATTACGATGCAAGCAGTCCCTTTCTAATTGCATTGTTATCATTGTTGCTTTGATTATTATAGGATCATACATTCACCAGCACAGTATATATTTATTGGTTAAAAGGGGACAGTGGCTGGTGTGGTTTTGTGCTGTTGTTTACAGTGATTGCATCGTCCATCAGTTCAACAGACCTGGACTTGGCTTAGGCCCCTGAGTGCACAGATGACATGACAGGTTATGTCCAGACCCCCAGGACTCCCGGCCCTGGCTGGTGGTGGGAGATGCCAGCAGTACCAACCTTACCTGTCTCATGAAATCTGCTGGGCAGTACAATGAATACGCCACCAGACGTTCCCTCTGCAGCACTGGACTCAGCTGCAGTACAGCTGCAGGCCCTTCCTTATGATGTAGCGGAACAATGCCCTGTAGTCCCTGGATCTATTGCCTCTCAATGCCATGGCACACCATACCCCCGTGCCCTGAATAATCACCTGTCTACAGCGCTCCCATTCAGAGAGATGAATGGGAAACAGCAGAGGGCTGTGCCTGGAGCATCATCCAAGGAGAGTCTGTGTCTCTGTGTCAAGAATTGCTGTTTGGATGGGATGTTTCTTGTTAATGAGAGTTAATCATCTATCAACATTCACAGCGCAAACAAATGTGCAGACACAAAATTCTGGCAAGGGGACGGAATATCCAAGTTGCACCATAAGATTAATGCTAGGGAAAAAGGGTTATGGAAAATATTAGGGTCTCGATTCAATCCGTATCGCTGAAGTTTACAGTATCGCCGTTTGCCGTGAATGCAATCTCCGCTAACGCAGGAACATTGTCTTTAAATTTCTATCGCAGTGTAGAGCAGATCTTCAGCACTACGGATTGAATCAAGCCCTAGGGTTAGGGTTGAACTGAGATGTAAACATGAAGCTCGTGTCAGGGTCAGGGTTAGGATTGAGGCTAGGGTTAGGGTTGAGATGTAACGTGGACATGAAGCTAGGGTTAGGGAACGGATCATCGGATGCATTCAGTGTGAATACAGTGAAACAATTAGGCAATTAGACAGTGTGAATACAGTGAAACTGTTGTACCAACACTGTAATATAGTGTAGGGATGTTAAGATGATCAATTCGGTTATCATTTTCATCTTTGTGTGTGTGTGTGTTTGTGTGTGTGTGTGTGTGTGTGTGTGTTGGAGAGAGAGAGAGAGAAAGAGAGTGTGCGAGAGACAGAGAGAGAAAATTTAGGGGGGGGCTCACGCCGTGGACGACGAGGCAGCGGGAAGCCGCGATAGAGCGGTTCCGCTGTTTAGCAGAGGAGGCCACCAGATTAGGGGGGTCATTGGTTCAGAGGGAGCAGAAGGAAAGTGTAGAGGCACGGCGAGAGGAGCTGGTTAGGCAGCAGAAGGAGCGGGGGTTAATGAAGGAACCCAGTCCCGCTCCTCGCACCAATCAAGTGGTGCGTGTCGCCAGTCCGGTCCGGCCCATTCCTGCTTCCCGCACTAAGCCAGTGGTGCGTGTTCCCAGAACGGTTCGGCCCGTTCCTGCTCCTCGCATCAAGCCAGTGGTGCGCGTCGCCAGCCCGGTCCGGCCTGTTCCTGTCCCTCGCACCAAGTCAGTGGTGCGCGTCGTCAGCCCGGCGCGGCCTGTTCCTGCTTCTCGCACCAAGCCAGTGGTGCGCGTCGCCAGCCCGGTCCGACCTGTTCAAGTCCCTCGCACCAAGCCAGTGGTGCGCGTCGCCAGCCCGGCCCGGCCTGTTACTGCTCCCCGCACCAGGCCAGTGGTGCGCAACGCCAGTCCGGTACGGCCCGTTCCTGCTCCCCGCACCAAGCCAGTGGTGCGCGTCGTCAGCCCAGTCCGGCCCGTTCCTGCTCCCCACACCAAGCCAGGGGTGCGCGTCATCAGCAAGGTCCGGCCCGTTCCTGCTCCCCGCACCAAGCCAGTGGTGCGTGTGTCCAGTCCGGCACGGCCCGTGCCTGTTCCACCTGTGCCTGGTCCGGCACCGGTCAGCTGCTCCACTCCGGAGCCAGAGCAATCCGCTCCACCGGGGTCCAGTCCAGCTCCGGTCAGCGGCTCCACTCCGGAGCCAGAGCAGTCCGCTCCACCGGTGCCTGATCCAGTTCTGGTCAGCGGCTCCACCCCGGAGCCAGAGCAGTTCGATCCACCGTCGTCGGGTCCAGCTCCAGTCAGCGGTTCCAGACCAGACCAGGGGCGCAACAGGGAGGCGGATAATAGGTGGTGGTCACGCCCGGAGCCGGATCCGCCTCCGAGGCGGAATGCCCACCCGGCCCCTACCCTGTTATGTTTAGGTTGCGCGGTCGGAGTCCGCACCTTTGGGGGGGGGGGGGTACTGTCACGCCCTGGCTCTGGGGACTCTGAAATGTTGAGCCAGGGTGTGTAGTTTCTGTGTTGTGTTTATTTCTATGGTGAATATCTATTATGTGTAGATCTATGTTGGCCGGTTTGGTTCCCAATCAGAGGCAGCTGTAGCTCGTTGTCTCTGATTGGGGACCATACTTAGGCAGCCTTTTGGCACGAGTTAGTTGTGGGATCTTGTTCCGTAAAGGTATGTTGTTTGTATGCTACCTTGGACTTCATGTTTCGTTTGTTGTTTTGTCGTGTGTTTAGTCGTTAATAAATATGAATGCATATCACGCTGCGCCTTGGTCCTTCTCGTTCGTAAACGATCGTGACAGTTCAGTGTACAGGGGGGCTGGAAGGAGCGATGCAGGTTTCAGGATGTAAGTGGAGCAGCCGTTGGTCAATACTCAGAGACGGCAGGATATATCTGGCCTCTCCCCTGGGCTCTGTGATGCCAAGTGTGGCCTTTTCCCTCCAGTTTTCCCTGCTCCTGTCACAGGAACATGGCTCAAAATAGCCCCAAAATCGGGGGTAGAAACAAATATTGCCTGATGAAGCAGCACAGTCAGGTCATGGAGAGAGAGCATATGCCTCCCTTTCCCACTGCTCCTGCCCCTGACATGTGTGACCAGACCAGCCCGACACGCCCAGACCCACCTGTTCCTCTGAGCCCTCCGCTGGCACACACAGGAGACACACATCTAATCCTCAGCATCATCACTCAGCCCCTGGTGATGATCTAACAGCTGCAATCACTTTGTCCAAACGGTACCCTCCCATCCAGGGCTGCTTTAATGACACAGGAAGGTGAGGAACACCACCTCAAGCTGAACCTCGGCAAGACGGAGCTGCTCTTCCTCCCGGGGAAGGACTGCCCGTTCCATGGTCTCGCCATCACGGTTGACAACTCCGTTTTGTCCTCCTCCCAGAGTGCGAAGAGCCTTGGCGTGACCCTGGACAACACCCTGTCGTTCTCCGCTAACATCAAGGCGGTGACCCGATCCTGTAGGTTCATGCTCTATGACATTCGGAGAGTACGACCCTGCCTTACACAGGAAGCGGCACAGGTCCTAATCCAGGCACTTGTCATCTCCCGTCTGGATTACTGCAACTCGCTGTTGGCTGGGCTCCCTGCCTGTGCCATTAAACCCCTACAACTCATCCAGAATGCCGCAGCCCGTCTGGTGTTCAACCTTCCCAAGTTCTCTCATGTCACCCCGCTCCTCCGCACACTCCACTGGCTTCCAGTGCTTGCCTACGGAGCTGTGAGGTGAACGGCACCGCCGTACCTTCAGGCTCTGATCAGTCCCTACACCCAAACGAGGGCATTGCGTTCATCCACCTCTGGCCTGCTGGTCCCCCTACCTCTGCGGAAGCACAGTTCCCACTCAGCCCAGTCAAAACTGTTCGCTGCTCTGGCACCCCAATGGTGGAACAAGCTCCCTCACGACGCCAGGACAGCGGAGTCACTCACCACATTCCGGAGACACTTGAAACCCCACCTCTTTAAGGAATACCTGGGATAGGATAAAGTAATCCTTCTACCCCCACTTACCCCACCCCAGAGAAAGAAAAAAAACCATATTGTAAAGTGGTTATCCCACTGGCTATAAGGTGAATGCACCAATTTGTAAGTCGCTCTGGATAAGAGCGTCTGCTAAATGACGTAAATGTAAATGTAATGTAAATTAACAATGGAGGGAGCTAGGTAGGGAGGGATGGATGGATGGATGGATGGATGGATGGATGGTAGCTGTTTTGAGGGAGCTAACAACCTATAATGATCAAAATCAGGTATTCTAGACCTAAATATTTGACTCTGTAATCTGTGCCATTTTACATCCCCAACATCCCCAAAAGCTTAAATATAAACAGGAAGAAACATTGATTATGACATTAAGACCCTGGTATTCAAGTAAACACCAATTACTGTAAGTATGTATAATGGAGTGGAGAAAACATGGTTAGCCAATGAGATATGAGGCATCAGCTGTAATGATGTTCATACTGTGACCACATGGAGGGTCTGCCAATAGCTTCTATTCAAAATGGCAGAGAGGAAGACTGTTTGTACCAACCTTCAGAAGCAGACATACTACTGTACGCATCCATTAGAGCCGCTCCCAACCTTCTCCTAACACGTAGTTATCTCTTGCTTTATATCTCTCCCATCTGTTTACCTTATTGATTAGTTATTGATCAGGGAATGCCATCTTTATAAACTGTTGATCAAGAGCAGAGAATCAATAGATATTTATTATATGGCGAAATTGATGGGGTCATACAGCACAGCTCCCGGGCCTCTCCCAACAGCTAAAGAGGAACATATATTGCAGTAGCGACACATCTCTCAGCGCTGCCATGACAGGCTCATAAAATGCCACTGATGTTCCCCTGCCTGGAAACAAGATCAATTTTTGGTGAGATACATTTTGAGAGAAAGAATATTGATTTTTACAGCTATATTTTTTATAAGAGATAGTTTGATGTGTTGTTTGGCAGTCCCTTGTCTCAAACATAAGCGGGAGAGTGTTTTAAAACTGTTTTTGTTTTGCAATAGGAAGTAAAATCCCATGTAATTCTTCAAAAACTCTTTGAACCCATTGCACACACCTTGCTTCTGTGGATATTATGATGAAGAGATGACAGTATGAAAATGCCATCTGATGAGCGGTGTTCAAGCGTATGTGCGTGTAAGCATGCATGCATTCATGTGCATGTGTGCTTGTGTGTGGTGGCGTAGTCAAATAATTTGCAGGCTACTCAATATTTTTATATCACTGCACAAAACCAACCAGACTGCAAGACAAACATCTTCTGTACAGATTCACTCCATTGCCACTTTACTGAGCAGAGAGGAAGCACACTACAAACCATGATTTAAAGTATCCCTGACATTTTTTCACAGCAATTTCAATCTTCTATCCAGCACTGTATTTCTCTCCAAAATATCATTTTGGCCCTCCTTTTATGGTTGCCACTTCCTTCCTTCAAAATAGTTAGTTTCCCTGTTTTATGATAGTATTTGTTGGGACAAGCAGGTCAAAATGTGGGACTATTTTTCAAGCCAGAAATGCAATATAAATAAGAGATGAGAGAGAACATCTAAATCAGAGTCCCTGGAAACCAATTAAAATTGAGATAACTAGAACCATTGTTATGGTTACCACAGATTGGCACATTCACAGTCGCTATGCTACAGTAAAAGAAAGAGGGAACAGTTGATGGATGATTAAATGCAGTCTCTCCAAATTATGTAAACAACGCTTACACTTGTAAGCATAAGTTCACTTCACAGCTCACTCCCTGTCCAGACTGAGGATTATGATGCTGAATCAATGGCTAGGCAGCATCCGGAAATCCACCAAATTCAAGTATTTGGCTCCTGCTCCGGAGCTCTTAGCCAAGTAACTTACTCACTCCCAGTGAGCTGAATCAATCACTATGTTACATAAATGAGACAAGAGAGGGAATAAGTCCCTTCTAAAAGAGAGTTAAAGAGTAAACAAACCATTGAGTCTGTACTGATGGATACCTGGGGGATGATTGTGAATGGTGATCTACTCATTTTGTTGTCATTGGTTCCTTTCCTCAAAACCTACAGTATTTGCATTCACTTATAGTGCACTTCAGTGTCAGATAACGGACAGACAGAGGGCAGACAAAAAGAGAGAGAGAGATTTGGAGAGAGACAGAGGGAAATAGAAAAAATAATAGACAGAGACACAATGGGGAACAAAGAAAGAGAGAGGGGAGAGGGAGAGAGAGGGGGAGAGGGAGAACCCCTCTGAGCAACCCCCCAGTCAGACACCCTGATAGCCCTCATGACGACCCCCCCACACCCACTGAGGACATACACAAGCCACAGATTGTACTCCTTATGGACTCAAACGGGAAATACATACAAGAAAATAAACTTTTTCCAAAACACACAGTGTCTAAACTCTGGTGTCCAAATACCCAGCGCGCCCTAGACCTTCTGTCTAAGGACCGACTAGGATCACCCAGCCACATAATAATACACACAGGCACAAACGACCTGAGAACACAGCAGGAAAGGGTGGCCACATCACTCAAGGGCGTGATAGAAAAAGCTTCTTCTACTTTCCCCAACGCACAACCCTGTTACCACGAAAAGACTTCCACCCTGCTACCATACAGCGGGTAAACGCAAGTATTTCCCGTGACTGTGCATCAAAACCAAATGTCTTCCTGGCCCACCACTCCACCCTGGACGTGAACAGCCTTTACGACCAGGTCCACCTATACAAGGCAGCAGTGCCCACCTTCGCCCGGACCCTAAAGGATATCGCCCTCAACCGCAGACCCAACACCTCACACAGGAGCAACAGATCAACAGACACCCCGCCCAGACCAGCGAGACACTCTCCCAGACCTGCGGGACCCCCCAGGACCTACACATAGAGGACCCCCGCAGAGAGGACCTACATCCAGACCACAGCACCATCAACCACATCTACACCCCCACCCCAACCAATTAACTCCCCCCAAGTCAACCATGCCCACACCCCATTTAGGCCCCCTCAGATCAGACCTATGCCCCTCCTACCCACCCCAAGCCCCCCCCTCCCACAAAGAGGGCCTCAACATGAAAGTCACACATACGCCCAGGCCGTGAGCAGGCAAACAGGCCCAACACCCACTCTTACACTAGCCCAAGCCAATGGCATGTACCAGATGCTCAGCAGGCTCTGCTCACAATTACTGGCCTGAGGCCAAACCACACAACCAACAACATTAGACACTTTATGGAACACAAAGCCTTCACTATTTCATCCTGGAATATCCAAGGCCTGAGGTCATCTGCCTTTGGCCTAAAGAGCAGGAATCTGGACTTCACCAAAGAAATCGGAAATACAGACATTGTCATCCTACAAGAAACATGGTATAGAGGAGACGGACCCACTGGTTGCCCTCTAGGTTACAGAGAGCTGGTAGTCCCATCCACCAAACTACCAGGTGTGAAACAGGGAAGGGACTCAGGGGGTATGCTAATTTGGTATAGAGCAGACCTAACTCACTCTATTAAATTAATCAAAACAGGAACATTTTACATTTGGTTAGAAATTCAAAAGGAAATTATCTCAACTGAGAAAAATGTCCTCCTGTGTGCTACCTATATCCCCCACTAGAATCCCCATACTTTAATGAAGACAGTTTCTCCATCCTGGAGGGGGAAATCAATAATTTCCAGACCCAGGGACATGTACTAGTCTGTGGCGACCTAAATGCCAGAACTGGACAAGAACCTGACACCCTCAGCACACAGGGGGACAAACACCTACCTGGAGGTGACAGCATTCCCTCCCCCATATGCCCCCTAGGCACAACTACGACAACATAACCAACAAAAATGGGTCACGACTCCTGCAGCTCTGTCGCACACTGGGTATGTACATAGTCAATGGTAGGCTTCGAGGGGACTCCTATGGTAGGTACACCTATAGCTCATCTCTTGGCAGTAGTACTGTAGACTACTTTATCACTGACCTCAACCCAGAGTCTCTCAGAGCATTCACAGTCAGCCCACTGACACCCCCTATCAGACCACAGCAAAATCACAGTCTACTTGAACAGAGCAATACTCAATCATGAGGCATCAAAGCCAAAAGAACTAAATAATATTAAGAAATGCTATAGATGGAAGGAAAGTAGTGTTGAAACCTACCAAAAAACAATTAGGAAACAACAAATTCAATCCATTCTAGACAACTTCCTGGACAAAACGTTCCACTGTAATAGTGAAGGTGTAAACTTGGCAGTAGAAAACCTAAACAGTATATTTGACCTCTCAGCTTCCCTATCAAATCTAAAAATCTCTAACAGAAAAGTAATAACAGTGATAAATGGTTTGATGAAGAATGTAAAAACCTAAGAAAGAAATTGAGAAACCTATCCAACCAAAAACATAGAGACCCAGAAAACCTGAGCCTACGCCTTCACTATGGTGAATCACTAAAACAATACAGAAATACACTACGGAAAAAGAAGGAACAGCATGTCAGAAATCAGCTCAATGTAATTGAAGAATCCATAGACTCTAACCACTTCTGGGAAAATTGGAAAACACTAAACAAACAACAACACGAAGAGCTATCTATCCAAAACGGAGATGTATGGGTAAACCACTTCTCCAATCTTTTTGGCCCTATAACAGAGAACAAACAGCAAAAAAATATACATGATCAAATGCAAATCTTAGAATCAACTATTAAAGACTACCAGAACCCACTGGATTCTCCAATTACATTGAATGAACTACAGGATAAAATACAAACCCTCCAACCCAAAAAGTCCTGTGGTGTTGATGGTATCCCCTCAATGAAATGATAAAATATACAGACCACAAATTTCAATTAGCTATACTTAAACTCTTTAACATCATCCTTAGCTCTGGCATCTTCCCCAACATCTGGAACCAAGGACTGATCACCCCAATCCACAAAAGTGGAGACAAATTTGACCCCAATAACTACCGTGGGATATGCATCAACAGCAACCTTGGGAAAATCCTCTGCATTATCATTAACAGCAGACTAGTTCATTTCCTCAGTGAAAACAATGTACTGAGCAAATGTCAAATTGGCTTTTTACCAAATTACCGTACGACAGACCACGTATTCACCCTGCACACCCTAATTGACAAACAAACAAAACAAAACAAAGGCAAAGTCTTCTCATGCTTTGTTGATTTCAAAAAAGCTTTTGACTCAATTTGGCATGAGGGTCTGCTATACAAATTGATGGAAAGTGGGGTTGGGGGAAAAACATACGACATTATAAAATCCATGTACACAAACAACAAGTGTGCGGTTAAAATTGGCAAAAACGCACACATTTCTTTCCACAGGGCCGTGGGGTGAGACAGGGATGCAGTTTAAGCCCCACCCTCTTCAACATATATATCAACGAATTGGCGAGGGCACTAGAACAGTCTGCAGCACCCGGCCTCACCCTACTAGAATCTGAAGTCAAATGTCTTCTGTTTGCTGACGATCTGGTGCTTCTGTCACCAACCAAGGAGGGCCTACAGCAGCACCTAGATCTTCTGCACAGATTCTGTCAGACCTGGGCCCTGACAGTAAATCTCAGTAAGACAAAAATAATGGTGTTCCAAAAAAGGTCCAGTTGCCAGGACCACAAATACAAATTCCATCTAGACACCGTTGCCCTAGAGCACACAAAAACTATACATACCTCGGCCTAAACATCAGCGCCACAGGTAACTTCCACAAAGCTGTGAACGATCTGAGAGACAAGGCAAGAAGGGCCTTCTATGCCATCAAAAGGAACATAAAATTTGACATACCAATTAGGATCTGGCTAAAAAATACTTGAATCAGTTATAGAACCCATTGCCCTTTATGGTTCTGAGGTCTGGGGTCCGCTCACCAACCAAGAATTCACAAAATGGGACAAACACCAAATTGAGACTCTGCATGCAGAATTCTGCAAAAACATCCTCCGTGTACAACGTAAAACACCAAATAATGCATGCAGAGCAGAATTAGGCCAATACCCGCTAATTATCAAAATCCAGAAAAGAGCCGTTAAATTCTATAACCACTTAAAAGGAAGCGATTCCCAAACCTTCCATAACAAAGCCATCACCTACAGAGAGATGAACTTGGAGAAGAGTCCCCTAAGTAAGCTTGTCCTGGGGCTCTGTTCACAAACACAAACAGACCCCACACAGCCCCAGGACAACAACAACAACAACACAACTAGACCCAACCAAATCATGAGAAAACAAAAAGAGAATTACTTGACACATTGGAAAGAACAAACAAAAAAACAGAGCAAACTAGAATGCTATTTGGCCCTAAACAGAGAGTACACAGTGGCAGAATACTTGACCACTGTGACTGACCCAAACTTAAGGAAAGCTTTGACTATGTACAGACTCAGTGAGCATAGCCTTGCTATTGAGAAAGGCCGCCGTAGGCAGACCTGGCTCTCAAGAGAAGACAGGCTATGTGCACACTGCCCACAAAATGAGGTGGAAACTGAGCTGCACTTCCTAACCTCCTGCCAAATGTATGACCATATTAGAGACACATATTTCCCTCAGATTACAGCGATCCACAAAGAATTCGAAAACAAACCCAATTTTGATAAACTCCCTTATCTACTGGGTGAAAAACCACAGTGTGCCATCACAGCTGCAAGATTTGTGACCTGTTGCCACAAGAAAAGGGCAACCAGTGAAGAACAAACACCATTGTAAATACAACCCATATTTATGTTCATTTATTTTCCCATTTGTACTTTAACTATTTGCACATTGTTACAACACTGTATATATACATAATATGACATTTGAAATGTCTTTATTCTTTTGAAACTTCTGAGTGTAATGTTTACTGTTAATATTTATTGTTTATTTCACTTTTGTTTACTATCTACTTCACTTGCTTTGGCAATGTTAACACACGTTTCCCATGCCAATAAAGCCCTTAAATTGAAATTGAATTGAGAGAGAGCGAGAGAGGGAGAGAGAGAGAGAGAGAGAGAGAGAGAGAGAGAGAGAGAGAGAGAGAGAGAGAGAGAGAGAGAGAGAGAGAGAGAGAGAGAGAGAGAGAGAGAGAGAGAGAGAGAGAGAGAGAGATAATTAAAATAGAGTTAGGGGGAGAGAGAATAAGAGAGACATGGAGAGAGTTTAAGTGAGGGAGAGAGAGGAGAGGTAGGGAGAAGGTAAGGCATACCATGTTTTCCAGGTGAGCATTTCAATGCTAGACCTGTTGATGTGATGGAGCCAGCAGGAGAAAGACAGACAGAGCTAAATGAATGAATGAATGAATGTGTGAATGAATGTGTGAATGAGTGAATGAATGAATGAATGAGTGAGTGTGAAGGGACACCTGAGAGAGAAATATACATTGTACTGTGGGACTAGAGAGCGAGAGAGAGAGAGAGAGAGAGAGAGAGAGAGAGAGAGACAGAAAGGATATGGAGTCACGTTGAATGAGTTGCAGAGAGCGGGCAGTGCCGAGCAGGAGGGAGGGAGAGACCGAGGGGAGGGGTGGATAAAAAGTGAGCAGGGAGGGAGAGTGAGTGAGAGAGGGAGAGAGAGAATCAAAGGATAAATCCTTACTACATAATTATTAGGACTCACAAGCCCTTCATGTGACATGGAGTGTAGAAGCCAGGATTACAACAGGACAGAGTAAAGAGGCTGCAGGCAACACAGGGGGGAAGAAGGGGCACAGGTGCAGGAAGAGGAAGGGGCAACAACAAGTGCATTGAACACTGCCACTAAAAATATCCATGCAACAACCTGCATCAAGAGCGATTTTCAACCTCACCTGCTGGCCTGCTGCTGCTGTCCCCTGCCTGGGCCATCTGTCGGCGGGCGCTGGAGCTAGCGGTACCAAGCCCAGCATCTGGACAGCGCTGTGTCTTACTTAATGGAGGGGCCAGTGTGCCGCTGGAGAGCAGGGGAAGCAACCGGAGGCTCTGGTTATCCTGCAGACTTTGTGAATTTGGTGAGAAATTGACATATAGTCGATGAGTGTGTCATCAAAAAGATGGAGTACATCTGTTTCTTTCACCTGGGCGAGACAGCAGTGGGCAGTGAGAGAAGGAAGAGGGCGTCGGGCGCAGAGTCTTGACCGTCGGAAGAGGTGAAGAATTTCACTGAATCTATCACTTGTTTTCAGCTGTTTTTTATAGGCTCTAACTTTGCGTCATTGGGCCACTTCTGGGATATTTTTTCTTGGCCTGGAAGTGGATACAGATTAGATGTGTTATCAGAGGTGAGAGGCTGCTGAAGACCAGCCAAGACACAGCAATTTCACACATACACACACACACACACACACACACACATTCGGTATGCTTCATAACAATGACTACATATATACACTCTCTGCCCTATTGAGCACACACATACTCACATACACACATACACACACAGACACAGCACACCTCGCACAACGCTCGGGGACTTGTTACCGTAACACACCTCTCTGGGGTTAGCTGTTCCAACTTCAATCCTCACGCCTTACACTGGAAATTAGCCTGTCACTACGGCCGTGGACTGCCTCATTCGGTTTATTTGTTGTTCCTTCTTTCCTCTGGCACCTGCTCTCTTCAATCTCCCTCCATCACTCTATCCATACTTCCACTCCTCCCCCCTCACCTCCCTTACCAGCAAGAGATAATGTGACCTTCTGCCAAAGTGCTGGAAACCATGCCACCGTCGCAGCGGGCTCCTCTGTTGCTACTGAAATAGACTCAAACAAGTGCCGAAAGGAAGGGAGCAGGGAGGAAGGGAGCAGGGAGGAAGGGAGTGGGGGAGTGAGGGAAAGGAAAAAAGAGAAGCAGGACAGCTGAAGCCACGGACACGGAATGAGCCGTTGGGAGCCAGGGCTGGATGCGGATTGCCAACGCAGGTAATGGATCACCTTCCTTTCTCTTCCCCTACCACTGCCTAGCCTAGCGCTGTACCCAGACCCACCGCACTTTACTGTCTCAGACTGCCTGCTTATACCGGACAGAGAGGGGAGGTTGGCTGGATTGAAATAATTCCATATGTCAAATGTGATTGCAATGTGTTGCTGTCAATATTGTAATGTATCTCAGAATTGTGACTTGTGCTGAAATCCTGAAGTGAGGAGGCTGCTACTTTATCACAGGTGTTACATGTGTTTGTTTTTGCTCTTCGAAAGTAAAGAGACTGTGTAGATAGCAGACCCATCCTCCTCCCACTCAAGTCAGATGAGATGTATTGTATGCTTGGAAGTTGGAACTAAATAAACAGTTTACTGTGAACTGTGGGGACTAGATCACAGGACCTGTGTAAGGCATCAAAGGACTGGCTGTTGGCTGTGTGACTGTGTGGCAGTATGACCGTGCCTGTGTGTCTGTGGCTGTGTTTTACCTCACAGTGTCACAGAGGATTCGGCAAAGTTGATCGATTCATCATTATAAACAGGAAAAACAAAACAGCTGAGAAGGGCTGCTGCGGTTGTACACACCATGCTGAAACTGCTAGAGAAATTGAATTGCCACTGAGGAGTGAATTTGGTCCTTTGGGACAGGAGAGCGAATGAGGCTTCTGTAATTATACTAGCATCCATCCCAGTGCTTTAGTTTCATGAATACAGAGCAGGTCCTTGACATTCTGTGGACACAATCTACCTGTCAATTGGCTTCTGTTATGGCACTCCCACCCTACGTTTGTATTTCTATTTGAACTGAAGGAAGAAAGAGAGCGATAAAGAGAGAAAGAAAGAAAGAAGAATGAAAGAAAGAGAGAGGGAGAGAAAGAGAGAGAGAGAGAGAGAGAGAGAGAGAGAGAGAGAGAGCGAGAGAGAGAGAGAGAGAGAGAGAGAGAGAGAGAGAGAGAGAGAGCCCTCTCTCTGCCCTGGCTTTATTCCGGTGTGGACACAGTTATCAATCCCAAATGTTCTATCTCTGTTTCTCTTTTGTTTACAATTTGCTTGTTAAATTGATTGTTGAAATGTGATTGTTAAACTGACCACGTCATTCAAACTACAATGACTGTATCCACAACTACATTCAAGGTCAGATACCGGTGAGAGAACCCCAAACAGGGAGAACTTGTCAACTTGGATATCCATTTACACTGTATGAACCCCTTTACTGCTTCTTGTCCAGTGTCTCTGCTCTGAAAAAAGACAGTTAAGAAAAAAATATCAACCACCTGTTTTTTTTGTTTTTGGGGGGGGGGGGGCATTTCACCTGAGTGCTTCCGAGACCATTTCCTATTTTGGTATTTTTAGAAGCGCTGGAGCGTGTGTGTGCCTGGTTCTAACCAAGGTAGATTGTCCAGGTCTGTGCATGGCCAAGCATTACCTGCCTAACAGGTTGGATATTTGTATGCCAATATAGTACATTGGCATTATGCATTACTGTGTCTACCTTTTCTCTGTGTGTTTCACTTGGGAGAGAAAAATGTGTGAGCAGAATGAAATAATTAATTATAAACAGCAAACAGCTTAACACTGGTTGTTCTATTGAAAAATGGCTGTTCATTATGTTATTCCTTCCATATCGTGGTTTCCCTGATGAGATGTATAGTGAATAAGGGAGTGTGTGTGTGTGTGTGTGTGTGTGTGTGTGTGTGTGTGTGTGTGTGTGTGTGTGTGTGTGCGTGCGTGAGTTGGGGGGGAGGGTTAACAGATGAAACCATCCCATCGTTGGTAGCAAGGCTCTGTGTGACAGGGGAACAGATGCATTGATCCCTGGGTATGCTGGCTCCACTATTCTAGAACTGGTCCATCACACAGCATGAAATACACACACACAGGCACACAAACACATGCGTGCATACACACACACACACACACACACACAATCACTCACTCACACACTGATGCTAAACAACACATACACACACACATACACACTGACACACAAACTATCGCAAAAGCACACACACACACACACAAGCATCCACACGCACTCGTACACATACACACACACACACACATTCTGACTCACCAACGAAAAGAGGCACACACACTCATTCGATCCATCCTACCATGGGAGACCAAAATGTACAATATCTCACCTGTCTACTTTTATATCCTTTATTTGAGTTTTGAGTGCTTTTGGAAAAGAGGCTTTTAGGGTTGAAAATATCCAGACGTCCCCAACCTTGAGTGACACTATGGAGCAGGGCAACAGAGGGTTCAACCCTGATGGACACGGGACTGGGGGAGGGGTGTAGGTCACTAAGATAATAAATAAAATCACCAATCAAGCCAAGATTTTTTTTTACAGATACTGGGCTTAATCCGGCCTTCCGCCACTACCATCACACACTGTCACACTCAACACTTATACACATACAGCACTGTACACAGAAAGGGTTAGCCAATGTTTACACTTAGCTTTCTCTTTAGCTGTGTAGTTTAGTCTCACAGAGCACAAACATGAGGATAATCACAGCATTCTCCA
Organism: Coregonus clupeaformis; assembly: GCF_020615455.1. NCBI lineage: Eukaryota > Metazoa > Chordata > Actinopteri > Salmoniformes > Salmonidae > Coregonus > Coregonus clupeaformis. The sequence continues at coordinate 25,691,351 of NC_059226.1, read as the reverse complement.
CTGGGTGTTTGTCCTGCTATAATGATGCGTGCATGTGCATATAATGTGTGTATACATGTGTGCCAAGGTGAGTCTGTGAGGAGAAAGAAAAAGATGGTTCCAGTGTTAAACAACTGTCCTCATTGGCCAGTTGAAGTTGTGAAATGTGCACTCTGTCTGGTCTGAGCCAAACTAGGAGACGTTGCACCAGGTCCCATTAGCTGGCTGTTTGTTCACTCCCATCCCATTGTGTCTCCAATGACCTCCAGAGCTCTTGTCTCAGGGTTAGCTGCTGCTTCGTCAGCTGTCCAGCCTGCCCACGGACACTCAGAGCTGATCAACTTAATGAAATGGTAAAGCTATCAGTCCTCACTCCATCCTCACCCAGTCTCCCCCTGCCCCTACACACAGCAACACATCCCTCAACTCTGGGTGGAGAAAGGGCATGGAGAGGGGGGCTAGGAGGGAGGTGGAGACAGGGGGCTGGTAAAATGACAAGGGGCCTTTACACCCGAACAAACAAACAAGACACACATGCATAAGATGCAAATTGATCAAGCCACAGGCACCAGCCAGGCAAGCACACACTGAGCAGTGAAGAATTTACTGCAGGGGGAAGGTGACTTCATACCAGAGCAATCGAGCCAACGTCGAAGTAGTAAATTCCACCCAGAACCAACGACGCTGCGTCGTCACGTAATCCTTTTCCAGTGATGTATGGCCCTCATAAATTAAAGGGGGGAATAATTGACAGGGCACCATACATGTTGAGAAACACATGATCTGTAACAGTTATATGTGTTTGCTGCCTGGTGTATGCTACAGTATACCCCTGGAGCACTCTCATAGCAGGGGGTAGAGGTCTCTGGTGAGATTTTAAACTCAGACAAGGAGAATTTAGAGGCTGGCTTCAGTCAGTGTTGTTCTCCTCCACAGGTTTATTGCCGCTGTGCTGCTTCACGGGCAACAGAGACTCCGGTCCCCATTTGTATTCAGGGTGCAGCGCTGTGTGCACCTTGTCTAACGTCCTGTCGCTGTTGAAAAGGAAAACTGACACACTGTTGCCTGGCTGGGGGAGCAGAGCGGCATCTTCTCATCCCTCTCTCTCTCTCTCTCTCTTGGACACTGACACCCACCTTAGATCGTATGCGTGTGCATCTGTGCGAATGTGATTGTGCCTGTGTGATTTGAAATGGAAGAAAAATGTATTAGCCTAATTGCCATCTATTCACGCTTGTTTGTGTCGTACATAATATTTCACAATTACAACTACAACCTTAGAACCCATGCCTGAGAATTGATGTGCTGCTTATTGCAATTAGAAATCGATGCCATGGCTGTCCACGTCAAAATATAAAGAACATATCTAATTCCTTTTGAGCAGCTTGGAGTGGGCATGATTAATTTATATGAATCAGGTTTGAGGTTCTGTGATGCAGCATTGGCAAAGTGGTAAAACCATAGAGTTGGAGTTTTGGGCAAAGAAAAAGTCCCTCAGGGCTCATTGAAAGAACTTAATAAGGGTACTTTCAGTTTATTGGGACCTTCAGTTTGCTTTGCACCAACACTGTCACTTCAATCAATACTTTAGCTCCACTGAAAACATATAAAAGCCAGATGCTTTACGACTATAGCTTTCATGGGTTTCTGTAGAACAGCATTTGTAACCATGCATATGAGAGGAATCTGTTAGCTTTGACATGTATCTGGCCCAGTTTTGGCATGTTAGTGAGATGTCAGGGAGAGAGGCGGAACTTAGTGTTGTCGCTGGTCTCAGCACATGGCAACACAATGTTTAAAGCAGAAAACGTTAGATGGGATGGTTACCGTATAGTACACTGTATCCCCGAGGTAGATTGAAAAAGAAAGTGGTATGTTCATATGTGGATTAGTGCTTGTGTGAGGGGTCTGTCAGGGCGGATGGGTGGGCAGCAGCCAGGAAGTCAACTGTCAGAGCAGGCTGGTGACATCTGGACCGGGGAGGGGATTCCAGGGTTTTATCCTGATCCCTGCTCCACATACCATACGGACACACATGAGGGCCACGTACAGCACAGTCAAAGGCCAGGACCACAAGCCAAAGCTTACACCACCATGACCATGTCGACCAAACCCGTTTCTCGCCTGGCACTGCAATTTACAGTGCTTTCAGAAAGCATTCACACCCCTTGACTTTTTCCACATTTTGTTGTGTTACAAAGTGGGATTAAAATGGATGTTATTGTATTTTTTGAAAAAGATCTGTAATGTCAAAGTGGAAGAACATTTTAAAGTTGTATTTATTTATTAATGGAACACAAAACACTAATATATCTTGATTAGATAAGTATTCAACCCCCCGAGTCAATACATGTTAGAATCACCTTTGGCAGCGATTACAGCTTTGGACACCTGGATTGTACAATATTTGCCCATTATTCTTTAAGGAATTCTTCATGCTCTGTCAAGTTGGTTGTTGATCATTGCTAGACAGCCATTTTCAGGTCTTGCCATAGATTTTCAAGCCGATTTAAGTCAAAACTGTAACTAGGCCACTCAGGAAACATTCAATGCCGTCTTGGTAAGCAACTCTAGTGTATGTTTGGCCTTGTGTTTTAGGTAATTGTCCTGCTGAAAGGTGAATTTGTCTCCCAGTGTCTGTTGGAAAGCAGACTGAACCAAGTTTTCCTCTAGGATTTTTCCTGTGCTTAGCTCTATTCTGTTAATTTGTATCCTAAAAAACTCCCCAGTCCTTGCCAATGGATTTGCCCCAAACATAACGCTTCGTATTCAGGACAAAAGTTCATTTGATTGCCAAATTTTTTGCAGTATTACTTTAGTGCCTTATTGCAAACAGGATGCATGTTTTGGAATATTCTGTACAGGTTTCCTTCTTTTGTGGAGTAAATACAATGTTGTTGATCCATCCTCAGTTATCTCCTATCAAAGCCATTAAACTCTGTAACTTTTTTTAAATCACCATTGGCCTCATGGTGAAATCCCTGAGCGGCTTCCTTCCTCTCTGGCAACTGAGTTAGGAAGGATGCCTGTATCTTTGTAGTGACTGGGTGTATTGATACACCATCCAAAGTGTAATTAATAACTTCACCATGCTCAAAGGCATATTCAATGTCTGTAGATGCCCTTCTTTGCGAACCATTGGAAAACTTCACTGGTCTTTGTGGTTGAATCTGTGCTTGAAATTCACTGCTCGACTGAGGGACCTTACAGATAATTGTATGTATGGGGTACAGAGATAGGGTAGTCATTTAAAAATAATCTTAAACACTATTATTGCACACATAGTAAGTCCATGCAACTTATTATGTGACTTGTTAAGCACATTTTTATTCCTGAACTTATTTAGGCTTGCCATAACAAAATGGTTGAATACGTATTGACTCAAGACATTTCAGCTTTTAATTTGTAATTAATTTGTAAACATTTCTAAAAACATAATTCCACTTTGACATTGTGGTGTATTGTGTGTAGATCAGTGACACACAATTTAATCAATTTTAAATTCAGGCAGTAACACAATAAAATGTGGAAAAAGTCAAGGGGTGTGAATGCTTTCTGAAGGCACAGTACATCTGTGTTAGCATGACCAGGGTGAGAAGGATATGACTGATGAATCATGCCAGGCCAGTGCTGTGAAAGGCTCAAGTAAACACGTGTTGGGTAAAATAGATTACACCCCGGATACCATTGTAATCTGCTGCTGCCTCTCAAAGATTATTACCCTCACACACTTCCACATACAATCTGTTCAATCTCGCCACAGAGAGTGCTGACAAAGCAAATGCAGTGGATGGAGTTTGGTGCTATAAATGTGATAAGGGGGTGTAGAGATATACAGTGTATATCAACATTTGTCAAATGACAGGACAACACGTTACTGTATTCTTGGCTTTAATAAATTAGTTGTATACCCTTGTGCCTTTGATGTATTGCCCTTAAAATAATTGATCAAACAGAAAATGTGATTAAGGATCAAATGTTGGCGGATGACACAGTATATAGTCTTTCATTGGTTTTCTAAACTTGTTCCACATGTCTTCCTAATGGTTGTGGCGATGATGACAAATTGGTTCTATATGACCTGTCTGTTTGTGAGAGCAAAAAAAGTGTTCTGTGTCTTTCATTATAGTATGGGACATTTCCCCCTTACTCCTCTGCTGCAGCTGCATGAAGATGACATGAAAATGTAGTAGTCCTGCATTATTACCCATCTGCTGAGTCATTAACAACCTGCCTGTCATTGCCCCACTGACACACAGAGACAGGGCACAACCTGCTGGCCTTTGCCCTACTGACAGCACAGAGACAGGACACACTGTAAACACCCAAACTCATTCTACCTTACACACCCTCAAACCCAAAAGCATAATCTTAAAGCAGAAATCTGCAGGTTGCGGGCGACCCTATGCCGCCCCACTTCTTGTGTTGTGTTTTCACTTTGAACGAAAACAAGGGTGTTGAGCCCTGAGCCGCCTTGGGCTGGGCTTCTGGGCTAGGAGTGTCTTTGTGCTAATCCCGCCAACTCGAATGACCCTGCTGCCCCACAGCTGGAGAGGAAGTGAAAGTCACTTGCAACCTAACATTACAGCCGCCAGAAACAAACAGAGCAGACGAAGCCAACAAGCATCATTCTCTGTTCTTGGATCTGAATCAACTCGACCCCAAAAGAGAAAAAGAAGCGAGAAAAAGAAGGCTCATGACCAATCTATGAACTGCATAAAAATTTGAATACATTTTGAAAGGTGGAAGAGTGACTCTGTCACGCCCTGACTCAGGGGACGCTTATATGTTGAGTCAGGGTGTGTATATTCCTTGTTGTGCTTTTTCTATGTGTGGGATCTAGCATGTATAGATCTATGTTGGCCGGTGTGGTTCCCAATCAGAGGCAGCTGTCGCTCGTTGTCTCTGATTGGGGCCCATACTTAGGCAGCCTATTGGCACTGTCTAGTTGTGGGATCTTGTTCCGGTTAAGGTATGTTGTGTGTGCTACCTCGGACTTCACGTTTCGTTTACTTTGTTGTTTTGTCGTGTGTTTAACAGTTAAAATAAACATGTACGCATATCACGCTGCGCCTTGGTCTGACCCGTCCTTCAACGAACGTGACAGAAGATCCCACCAAACAAGGACCAAGCAGCGTGCCGAGAAGGAGCAAACGCCTGGGACTCAACAGGAGGTTACGTTAGTAGATGTCCTCCTCGGTTGGGGGAGAATTACAGAGGAGGAGGCCGTCCGTTATCGGAGGGCGATGAAGGAGGATGCCCAGGTAGGACAGGAGAAACGGCGCCAACAGTGTCGACGACGGAGACCCGAGAGGCAACCCCAAGAAAATGTTTGGGGGGGCACACGGTGTGGACGACGAGGCAGCAGGAGGCCGTTAAAGGGCGGATCTGCAGGTTAGGAGAGGAGGCCACCATGTTACGGGGGCTATTGGTTCAGAGGGAGCAGGAGTTATTCGGTCAGAGGGAGGCGCTACAGGACGCTAAAAGGGAGAAGGAAAGAGTAGAGGCACGGCGAGAGGAGCTGGTTCGGCAGCAGAAGGAGCGGGGGTTAACAAAGGAACCCAGTCCTGCTCCTCGCACCAAGCCAGTGGTGCGTGTCGCCAGTCCGGTCCAGCCCGTTCCTGCTCCCCGCACCAAGCCAGTGGTGCGTGTTCCCAGTACGGCCCGGCCCGTTCCTGCCCATCGCACCAAGCCTGTGGTGCGCGTCGCCAGTCCGGCCCGGCCTGTTCCTGCTCCTCGCACCAAGCCAGTGGTGCGCGTCGCCAGTCTGGCCCGGTCTGTTCCTGCTCCTCGCATCAAGCCAGTGGTGCGCGTCGCCAGTCTGGCCCGGCCTGTTCCTGCTCCTCGCACCAAGCCAGTGGTGCGCGTCGCCAGTCTGGCCTGGCCTGTTCCTGCTCCTCGCACCAAGCCAGTGGTGCGCGTCGCCAGCCCGGCCCGGCCTGTTCCTGCTCCTCGCACCAAGCCAGTGGTGCGTGTCGCCAGCCCGGCATGGCCTGTTTCTGCTCCTCGCACCAAGCCAGTGGTGCGCGTCGCCAGCCCGGCCCGGCCTGTTCCTGCTCCTCGCACCAAGCCAGTGGTGCGCGTCGCCAGCCCAGCACGGCCTGTTTCTGCTCCTCGCACCAAGCCAGTGGTGCGCGTCGCCAGCCCGGCCCGGCCTGTTCCTGCTCCTCGCACCAAGCCAGTGGTGCGTGTCGCCAGCCCGGCACGGCCTGTTTCTGCTCCTCGCACCAAGCCAGTGGTGCGCGTCGCCAGCCCGGACAAAAAAACAGAAAACTTGAGCGTGCATAACTATTCACCCCCCCAAAGTCAATACTTTGTAGAGCCACCTTTTGCAGCAATTACAGCTGCAAGTCTCTTGGGGTGTGTCTCTATAAGCTTGGCACATCTAGCCACTGGGATTTTTGCCCATTCTTCAAGGCAAAACCGCTCCAGCTCCTTCAAGTTGGATGGGTTCCGCTGGTGTACAACAATCTTTAAGTCATACCACAGATTCTCAATTGGATTGAGGTCTGGGCTTTGACTTGGCCATTCCAAGACATTTAAATGTTTCCCCTTAAACCACTCGAGTGTTGCTTTAGCAGTATGCTTAGGCTCATTGTCCTGCTGGAAGGTGAACCTCCGTCCCAGTCTCAAATCTCTGGAAGACTGAAACAGGTTTCCCTCAAGAATTTCCCTGTATTTAGTGCCATCAATCATTCCTTCAATTCTGACCAGTTTCCCAGTCCCTGCCGATGAAAAACATCCCCACAGCATGATGCTGCCACCACCATGCTTCACTGTGGGGATGGTGTTCTCGGGGTGATGAGAGGTGTTGGATTTGCGCCAGACATAGCATTTTCCTTGATGGCCAAAAAGCTAAATTTTAGTCTCATATGACCAGAGTACCTTCTTCCATATGTTTGGGGAGTCTCCCACATGCCTTTTTGCGAACACCAAACGTGTTTGCTTATTTTCTTCTTTAAGCAATGGCTTTTTTCTGGCCACTCTTCCGTAAAGCCCAGCTCTGTGGCGTGTACGGCTTAAAGTGGTCCTATGGACAGATACTCCAATCTCCGCTGTGGAGCTTTGCAGCTCCTTCAGGGTTATCTTTGGTCTCTTTGTTGCCTCTCTGATTAATGCCCTCCTTGCCTGGTCCATGAGTTTTGGTGGGCGGCCCTCTCTTGGCAGGTTTGTTGGGGTGCCATATTCTTTCCATTTTTTAATAATGGATTTAATTGTGCTCCGTGGGATGTTCAAAGTTTCTGATATTTTTTTATAACCCAACCCTGATCTGTACTTGTCCACAACTTTGTCCCTGACCTGTTTGGAGAACTCCTTGGTCTTCATGGTGCCGCTTGCTTGGTGGTGCCCCTTGCTTAGTGGTGTTGCAGATTCTGGGGCCTTTCAGAACAGGTGTATATATACTGAGATCATGTGACAGATCATGTGACACTTAGATTGCACACAGGTGGACTTTATTTAACTAATTATGTGACTTCTGAAGGTAATTGGTTGCACCAGATCTTATTTAGGGGCTTCATAGCAAAGAGGGTGAATACATATGCACGCACCACTTTTCCGTTATTAATGTTTGACTTTAGTTTTTAGAATTTTTTTAAACAAGTTATTTTCTTTCATTTCACTTCACCAATTTGTGTATTTCCATTACATTAAATCCATTTAAATCACAGGTTGTAATGCAACAAAATAGGAAAAACGCCAATGGGGATGAATACTTTTGCAAGGCACTGTATGCAAATTGTTGACATGATAGTGTTTAGTTTCTAGATGATAATGCTAACTAGCTAGGTGGTCAACAGCATTTGCGGCCCAGGACCACCCCCAAAAAATGCATCTAGCTATACATTTGGTACAGTAACATCACACAAACTTATTTCTCAGGGAGATATGGGTGGGGACGGTCGAGAGAAAGAAATGCTGTATGCATTTTCTGTTATTCTTTGTGATTGAATAATTATTTTGTTGGTAATCAACCAAAATAGTTAGCTATGTTTGCCTGTTCTGCATATTGCCTGCCTATATATAGCTTTGATTCCTACCTAGAGTTAACTACCCACCAGAATGACTGAATGAATACCCAGCGTGGTCAGTTAAGTAAACAATGTCACATCTGCATGACATATTGGTGTGCTATGGGCCATCAAGTCACGGAATGGTACATTAGCATGACAAGTTGAACTGGTTACAGCACAACACCAAGGACACTGTTGTGACACTGACTTATTTGGTGGTAATGTCTCCCCCCCCAATAAGATGGTGGTTGAATTCATAAACAGTGCGTACGTTCTCAAAATAATGTACTCATATTCCATCAATATTATGTTATCAAAATCAAAGTTGATTTGGCATATGCACAGAATGCAGTCTGACGTATACAGGAATATGACATTGCATTGTACCGTGTACTGTTGAAGTAACCATTTGTTTAATAGTTTCCCAATGTCAACATATAATGCACAGGATAGGTTAGACCAGTTGGATGGAGGAAGCAACGTCAGCCATAGATGATGACTAACATCCTAACACTTCAGCTACACTACATGCTGCGCCATCAGCAGTGTCCATGTGATGTTCTACCTGCTACACCAGAAACCAACCAAATCAACTTTATTTCTCATTATGTCAATTCATAAGATAGAATGAACTTGCGTGTCAGCCATTGAGAATTGAACCTCTGTGGCAGGGCCGTAAGGATGCATTGCAGTCATACTGGCTCTGATGACCTCCTAGTAGGAGGTGAAAGGTGGGAACCAGGAGTAGCACACAACAGTTTGTGGCCTGGAGGTGTGGGACCTGGTAACAGGGTCATCATTCCAAACTGCTGTGTGTGGTGAGTACTGGCCTCCCATGGTCCACTGCAGCACCATGTAGGCTTTTTCCCTGGGAGCTGGGAGATAGCTGTATATGTCCTGCCTTTTATGTGTGTTTTATTTCAGTTCTACAAGTGTTCAGTTGTCATTGTAATTGTCCCATTTTTTTGTGTGAAAACAGTCACTTTTTTAAATTATGAATTATTTGGATTTTTACATAACTGAGATGTATTTATGTGGTCAGTCTTTTATCATGCAGCAAGCAGTCCAAGTCATCCATGATTATGTTACTCCGGAAGTGTTGATGCTGATGGGAGAAAAAAATATCACATCACTGAAATGTATTGAAATCACTTACTGTATTAGCGCTAGTGTCAATGGTTTTCATAATATTTATTCTAACTCAATGTGATTGTATATTAATGTCTCAAGTTTCATCAGGAAAAGGTAAAATACTCAAATGAGCGTAATGTCTGCCATTCTGTATGAACAAAAGTTCCCTACCAAGCCCTCTGCACAGACGTTCCTGGAGAAACTCTTGCTTGGTTAGTAGTGAGACAGGAGGGGCGAGTCAGTCTGTGGGGGTTGTTGGCACTGTGTGGGAAAACATAAAACAAATAGTTACTTCAAAAGTACAAGGTAAAACGCAATGTCATATTCCCATACACACCCCACTGTATCCTGTGCATATGCCAAATAAACTTAGATTTAGATTTGATAACATAATATTAATGGAATTTGAGTAAATTATAGTGAGAACGTACACAGGTTTTATGAATTTAACCATCAATGAATTGATGCTTGGTAACATACTGGCCATGGTCTCACCTGAGAGAGAGCAGGTAGGTAATATATTGACCATGGTATCACCTGAGAGAGAGCAGGTAGGTAATATATTGGCCATGGTCTCACCTGAGAGAGAGAAGGTAGGTAATATATTGGCCATGGTCTCACCTGAGAGAGAGCAGGTAGGTAATATATTGGCCATGGTCTCACCTGAGAGAGAGGATGTACAGTGGGGAAAAAAAGTATTTAGTCAGCCACCAATTGTGCAAGTTCTCCCACTTAAAAAGATGGGAGAGGCCTGTAATTTCCATCATAGGTACACGTCAACTATGACAGACAAAATGAGAATTTTTTTTCCATAAAATCACATTGTAGGATTTTTAATGAATTTATTTGCAAATTATGGTGGAAAATAATTATTTGGTCAATAACAAAAGTTTCTCAATACTTTGTTATATACCCTTTGTTGGCAATGACACAGGTCAAACGTTTTCTGTAAGTCTTCACAAGGTTTTCACACACTGTTGCTGGTATTTTGGCCCATTCCTCCATGCAGATCTCCTCTAGAGCAGTGATGTTTTGGGGCTGTCGCTGGGCAACACATACTTTCAACTCCCTCCAAAGATTTTCTATGGGGTTGAGATCTGGAGACTGGCTAGGCCACTCCAGGACCTTGAAATGCTTCTTACGAAGCCACTCCTTCGTTGCCCGGGCGGTGTGTTTGGGATCATTGTCATGCTGAAAGACCCAGCCACATTTCATCTTCAATGCCCTTGCTGATGGAAGGAGGTTTTCACTCAAAATCTCACGATACATGGCCCCATTCATTCTTTCCTTTACACGGATCAGTCGTCCTGGTCCCTTTGCAGAACAACAGCCCCAAAGCATGATGTTTCCACCCCCATGCTTCACAGTAGGTATGGTGTTCTTTGGATGCAACTCAGCATTCTTTGTCCTCCAAACACGACGAGTTGAGTTTTTACCAAAAAGTTATATTTTGGTTTCATCTGACCATATGACATTCTCCCAATCCTCTTCTGGATCATCCAAATGCACTCTAGCAAACTTCAGACGGGCCTGGACATGTACTGGCTTAAGCAGGGGGACACGTCTGGCACTGCAGGATTTGAGTCCCTGGCGGCGTAGTGTGTTACTGATGGTAGGCTTTGTTACTTTGGTCCCAGCTCTTTGCAGGTCATTCACTAGGTCCCCCCGTGTGGTTCTGGGATTTTTGCTCACCTTTCTTGTGATCATTTTGACCCCACGGGGTGAGATCTTGCGTGGAGCCCCAGATCGAGGGAGATTATCAGTGGTCTTGTATGTCTTCCATTTCCTAATAATTGCTCCCACAGTTGATTTCTTCAAACCAAGCTGCTTACCTATTGCAGATTCAGTCTTCCCAGCCTGGTGCAGGTCTACAATTTTGTTTCTGGTGTCCTTTGACAGCTCTTTGGTCTTGGCCATAGTGGAGTTTGGAGTGTGACTGTTTGAGGTTGTGGACAGGTGTCTTTTATACTGATAACAAGTTCAAACAGGTGCCATTAATACAGGTAACGAGTGGAGGACAGAGGAGCCTCTTAAAGAAGAAGTTACAGGTCTGTGAGAGCCAGAAATCTTGCTTGTTTGTAGGTGACCAAATACTTATTTTCCACCATAATTTGCAAATAAATTCATTAAAAATCCTACAATGTGATTTTCTGGATTTTTTTTCCTCATTTTGTCTGTCATAGTTGACGTGTACCTATGATGAAAATTACAGGCCTCTCTCATCTTTTTAAGTGGGAGAACTTGCACAATTGGTGGCTGACTAAATACTTTTTTCCCCACTGTAGGTAATATATTGGCCATGGTCTCACCTGAGAGAAGGTAGGTAATATATTGGCCATGGTCTCACCTGAGAGAGAGGATGTAGGTAATATATTGGCCATGGTCTCACCTGAGAGAGAGCAGGTAATATATTGGCCATGGTCTCACCTGAGAGAGAGCAGGTAGGTAATATATTGGCCATGGTCTCACCTGAGAGAGAGAAGGTAGGTAATATATTGGCCATGGTCTCACCTGAGAGAGAGCAGGTAGGTAATATATTGACCATGGTCTCACCTGAGAGAGAGCAGGTAGGTAATATATTGGCCATGGTCTCACCTGAGAGAGAGCAGGTAGGTAATATATTGGCCATGGTCTCACCTGAGAGAGAGCAGGTAGGTAATATATTGGCCATGGTCTCACCTGAGAGAGAGCAGGTAGGTAATATATTGACCATGGTCTCACCTGAGAGAGAGCAGGTAGGTAATATATTGGCCATGGTCTCACCTGAGAGAGAGAAGGTAGGTAATATATTGGCCATGGTCTCACCTGAGAGAGAGCAGGTAGGTAATATATTGACCATGGTCTCACCTGAGAGAGAGCAGGTAGGTAATATATTGGCCATGGTCTCACCTGAGAAAGAGAAGGTAGGTAATATATTGACCATGGTCTCACCTGAGAGAGAGCAGGTAGGTAATATATTGGCCATGGACTCACCTGAGAGAGAGGATGTAGGTAATAATATACTGGCCATGGTCTCACCTGAGAGAAGGTAGGTAATATACTAACTCAATGTAATTGTAAATTAATATAGTCAAAATACTTGTAACGAGCGTAATGTCTGCCATTCTGTATGAACAAAGGTTTCCTACCAAGCCCTCAACGTGATCAAGACAAAGGAGATGATTGTGGACTACAGGGAAAAAAAGAGGACTGAGCACGCCCCCATTCTCATCGACGGGGCTGTAGTGGAACAGGTTGAGAGCTTCAAGTTCCTTGGTGTCCACATCACCAACAAACTATCATGGTCCAAACACACCAAGACAGTCGGGAAGAGGGCACGACAAAGCCTATTCCCCCTCAGGAGACTGAAAAGATTTGGCATGGGTCCTCAGATCCTCAAAAAGTTCTACAGCTGCACCATCGAGAGCATCCTGAATGGTTGCATCACCGCCTGGTATGGCAACTGCTCGGTCTCCGACCGCAAGGCACTACAGAGGGTAGTTGTTACGGATACAGGTATCCTGTGTGTGTTTTTGTGTTTTTTCTCTCCTTCTGCCCTAATCACAGGTGTCCTTTATGTTCCTGATTGGTGGTCGTTGGGGTGTCCCACCTGTCCGACATCCGTTTGGCTGCTGATTGCTGAGGTGAACCAATCAGTGGACATTCCTCTGTATTGCACCACCTGTTTCTGGTTTTTCACTTACACCTCCCATTGTTTTAAAAGCCAGTCAATTGCGTTTGTAGAGAGATACTATTTTCGTATGTGAGTATGGATACTGTGGTGTCCTGTGTTTTGTGTACTCACTCATTTGCTGGTTACTCTGTTTGGTAACTTTGTTGTGTGTTTCTGGGAAAAGGGGGATTTAAGCAAGTTGCCCTTGGGCATACATTACCCGTAGGAAGAAAATTGTCTAAAAACACTAGTTAGACCTGAGCGGACCACCCACTGTAATTTTTGTATGATTAGCAGTAGCTTAGCGGTTCTTGAGGCAGGCAAGATCAGTTTAGTTTTTTTTTACACTATTGTTTCATTTCTTGGGTCCTGCTCAGCCCTTTTTCCCAAACCTTTACCGTGTGTTCAAAATAAACATTTTATGTTTGACGGTAGCTTATGGTTGTCGGTGTATTTTTTGTTCTCACTGTTTCCATGTCACGATTCTAATTTGCATGAATTATGTTACGGGTCTCTTGTCCATCCACCCTAGACGTTTAAAGCCACGGGGTTCGTAACAGTAGTGCGTACGGCCCAGTACATCACTGGGGCCAAGCTTCCTGCCATCCAGGACCTCTATACCAGGCGGTGTCAGAGGAAGGCCCAAAAAATTGTCAAAGACTCCAGCCACCCTAGTCATTGACTGTTCTCTCTGCTACCGCACGGCAAGCGGTACCAGAGCGCCAAGTCTAGGTCCAAAAGACTTCTTAACAGCTTCTACACCCAAGCCATAAGTCTCCTGAACTGCTAATCATGGCTACCTGGACTATTTGCACTATTTATTTGTTTATTATTCATGCATAGTCACTTTAACTCTACCCACATGTACATATTACTTAGACTAACCGGTGCCCCCGCACATTGACTCTGTAACCGGTACCCCCTGTATATAGCCTCCCTACTGTTATTTTATTTTACTGCTGCTCTTTAATTATTTGAATTTTATTTTATTTTATTACTTATCACTTTTTTTATTTTCTTAAAAAATGCATTGTTGGTTAAGGGCTTGTAAGTAAGCATTTCACTGTAATGTCTACACCTGTTGTATTCAACACGTGGCAAATAAGATTTGATTTGATGCTCCTGGAGATACTCTTGCTTGGTTGGTAGTGGGACGAGTCTGTCTGTGGGGGTAGTTGGAAATGTGGGAAAACATAAAATACATGTTTTATTCAATAGTGCACGGTACAATGCAATGCCATATTCCCGTATACACCCCACTGTGCATATGCCAAATAAACGTTGATTTTGATAACATAATATGGATGGAATAATCAAAGCTGTATATAGGCAGGCAATGTGCTGAACAGGCAAACATAGCTAACTATTTTGGTCAATTACCAGCAAAATAATTATCGAATCACAAAGCATAACAGAAAATGCATACAGCATTTCTTACCTCTCTTTCAGTGTTGGGGTTTGCACAACCACAACTTGTACAGCCTCAGTGTCACGGTTTCGGCCGAGGCTGCTCCTCCTCCTTGTTCGGGCAGGCTTCGGCGGTCGTCGTCTCCGGAGTACTAGCTGCCACCGTTCGATGTTTCATGTTTGTTTGGTTTTGTCTGTTTGTAACACCTGTCCCTTGTTAGTGTTTGATTGTGTTCCCTATTTAGTTTCGTCATTTGGGTCAGGTGTTATGTGTGATTGTTTTTGTCAGCTGTTCGTGTTCATGGGATTTTGCTCTCTTTCTGTGTATTTTTGAGAGTCCGCACTGCGTGCGCTTTTCCTTGTTTTACGCACTGTGTTGTGTGCGTTTTTGTCGTTCTTGCCTCCCGGTTGGGTTGGCTATTTTCTCCTGTTTGGAGTTGTTTTGCACCACTAAAAGACTGTTGACGAACTCTTGTGTGCCTGCGCTTGATTCCCTACGCCACATCCACACTCAGCGTTCGTGACACTCAGGTTCCCTCAAAATCAGACTGTCTCCACCAGTATCTCCCTGAAAAATACATGTTTGTGTGATGTTACTGTACCGAATGTTATATCTAGATGCATTTTATGGGGTGGTCCTGGGCCGAAAATGCTGTTGACCACCTAGCTAGCTAGCATTATCATCTACAAACTAAACACTATCATGTCAACAATCTACATATCTAGCTTCATCTAGTTAATGTTGGCTAGTTTAAATAAAGGCATTGGGCATCAATCTACTCACAATACCCCATAACGACAAAGCAAAAACTGGTTTTTAATTTTCTTTGCTAATTTGTAAAAAACAAACAAACAAAAACACGGAAATATCACATTTACATAAGTACACAGACCCTTTACTCAGTACTTTGTTGAAGCACCTTTGGCAGCGATTACAGCCTTGAGTCTTCTTGGGTATAATGCTACAAGTTTGGCACACCTGTATTTGGGGAGTTTCTTCCATTCCTCTCTGCAGATCCTCTCAAGCTCTGTCAGGTTGGATGGGGAGCGTTGCTGCACAGCTATTTTCAGCTCTCTCCAGAGATGTTAGATCGGGTTAAAGTCCAGGCTCTGGCTAGGCCACTCAAGGACATTCAGAGACTTGTCCCAAAGCCACTCCTGCGTTGACCTGTTGGAAGATGAACCTTCACCCCAGTCTGAGGTCCTGAGAGCTCTGGAGCAGGTTTTAATCAAGGATCTCTATGTACTTTGCTCAGTTCATCTTTGCCTCGTTCCTGACTAGTCTCCCAGTCCATGCTGCTGAAGAAAATCCCCACAGCATGATGCTGCCACCACCATGCTTCACCGTAGGGATGGTGCCAGGTTTCCTCCAGACGTGACGCTTGGCATTCAGGCTATGGTCTGAGAGTCTTTAGGTGCCTTTTGGCAAACTCCAAGCGGGCTGTCATGTGCCTTTTACTGAGGAGTGGCTTCCGTCTGGCCACTCTACCATAAAGGCCTGATTGGTGGAGTGCTGCAGAGATGGTTGTCCTTCTGAAAGGTTCTCCCATCTCCGCAGAGGAACTCTAGAGCTCTGTCAGAGTGACCATCGGGTTCTTGGTCACCTCCCTGACCAAGGCCCTTCTCCACCGATTGCTCAGTTTGGCCGGGCGGCCAGCTCTAGGAAGAGTCTTGGTGGTTCCAAACTTCTTCCATTTAATGATGGGGGCCACTGTGTTCTTGGGGACCTTCAATGCTGCAGACATTTTTTGGTACCCTTCCCCAGATCTGTGCCTCGACACAATCCTGTCTCGGAGCTCTACGGACAATTCCTTTGACCTCATGGCTTGGTTTTTGCTCTGACATGCACTGTCAACTGTGGGACCTTATATAGACAGGTGTGTGCCTTTCCAAATCATGTCCAATCAATTGAATTTACCACAGGTGGACTCCAATCAAGTTGTAGAAACATCTCAAGGATGATCAATGGAAACAGGATGCACCTGAGCTCAATTTCAAGTCTCATGGCGAAGGGTCTGAATACTTATGTAAATAAGGTATTTCTGTTTTTTATTTTTAATAAATGTACAAACATTTCTAAAAGCCTGTTTTCACTTTGTCATTATGGGATATTGTGTGAAGATAGATGAGGTAAAAATTGTATTTAATCCATTTTAGAATAAGGCTGTAACATAACAAAATGTGGAAAAAGGGAAGGGGTCTGAATACTTTCCGAATGCACTGTAAATCAGAGGCTGCTGGGATTGGAAACATGCAGACTGGGGGTTCACTGTAGGGAAGCAGGTAGGGTAGAGGGAACATGGGGCTGAATATGGGACAGTAGGCTTTATTTTTACTATGACAGCCTATGGCTCCAGTTTATCATGAGGCCATGATATGGAGAATAATTTAATCAGGACTAAAGAAGTAAATCTACAGGGAGGTGTCAGGGATATGACAGGTTGACATGCCCTGTCCGCGCTCCGCTAGGGCCCATGATGATCAAATCACCAGACGACAGACATAGAGTCACAGCTGAGAGGGACTCACCGTGCACTGCATCAGATATTCTGGTGACACCAGGCATTGGGATGTAAAATGTTGTTGAATAACGACCTAGATAAAATGTGACAACAATACAAGCAATTGTGTCTTGGTGGAGGGGAAAAGCAGGTGCATGTGTCTGATTTGAGACATGGCAGATATGTCAAAGTCACATCCTTCCAGATGAGGCAGTGTGTCTAAAGGCTAAGTTGTCTTTAAGAGAAAAGATGAACTCTCAAACCACCATGTTGTTCTGTTAGTGGAACTAGAATACAAACACTCTGCGAGTGTGACTACTCTAGTAGTCCGTTTTTTCTATCAGTGTGCACTGTTGTCACAAAGCTGCTTCCCCCACTTGTTCTATTTCGGTCACCATCTGCAAAGGGCAGGAAACAAATGTCACTTAACAGTAGTACTTCTGTGAACTAAACTATTGACTATACCAAGTCAAGATATTCTCAGAGTGATTTCTTCTATCTAGTGCATAACTCTCTATCCTTGTATAGCTGGCAGTGGTACCAGGAATTTAGGTAATATTATATAATATTTATGCAATATAGCATACATTGAATTTTGTCTAAAGTATAGAGAAAAGAGGCAGAGGCGTTTTAAGGATTATAGATCCAGCTTGATATTACATTACATCACAATGAGGGAGCCATGTTATTGGCGATGGACTAGTTAAGTGTTCCCCAGATGGTGGCTCGGGACCCAAAGTTCTTTAGATAGATCAGAGCTCAACAAAGTCTGAAAACCACTGTAGCAGTGAGGGCCAATGAATGGGAGTTGAGAGGATAACCAATGGTTAACAGTAAAAGCGTAATTGATTCTAATTTACTTGACAGTGCATGACTGGAAAAGCCGATTCACTGTATTCACAAGCATTTTATTATTCCTATTTTAGTGTACTCACAATGCTCATGAATTACCAGATTAGGTGAAAGGTAATGGATTTTTGGGGATTAGAATGACAGTATTTTATCTTCATGGCTTAGCTAAACCCATAATCACAGGTGAATGGGAAATGAACTGTGACCATAATGATCGGATGATTAATTAGTTGGCGGTCTTTGCATTAGCAAAGGTCAAATTGTCAATTACACTGTGTAGGGTTAAACTAATCCTTAATACTGAACACATGCATAATATATGGGAATGAAAAGGAGATATATACTGATTCGATTTGAAAGGGTTTGTTATAAAGGAATTCGAATAGGATTTAATGTACAGTTGAAGTCGGAAGTTTACGTACACTTAGGTTGGAGTCATTAAAACTCGTTTTTCAACCACTCCACACATTTCTTGTTAACAAACTATAGTTTTGGCAAGTCGGTTAGGACATCTACTTTGTGCATGACACAAGTAATTTTTCCAACAATTGTTTACAGACAGATTATTTCACTTATAATTCACTGTATCACAATTCCAGTGGGTCAGAAGTTTACATACACTAAGTTGACTGTGCCTTTAAACAGCTTTGAAAATTCCAGAAAATTATGTCATGGCTTTAGAAGCTTCTGATAGGCTAATTGACATCATTTGAGTCAATTGGAGGTGTACCTGTGGATGTATTTCAAGGCCTACCTTCAAACTCAGTGCCTCTTTGCTTGACATCATGTGAAAATCAAAAGAAATCAGCCAAGACCTGAGAATAAAAATGGTAGACCTCCACAAGTCTAGTTGATCCTTGGGAGCAATTTCCAAACGCCTGAAGGTACCACGTTCATCTGTACAAACAATAGTACGCAAGTATAAACACCATGGGACCACGCAGCCGTCATACCGCTAAGGAATCTCCTAGAGATTAAGGTACTTTGGTGCGAAAAGTGCAAATCAATCCCATAACAACAGCAAAGGACCTTGTGAAGATGCTGGAGGAAACAGGTACAAAATTATCTATATCCACAGTAAAACGAGTCCTATATCGACATAACCTGAAAGGCCGCTCAGCAAGGAAGAAGCCACTGCTCCAAAACCGCCATAAAAAAGCCAGACTACGGTTTGCAACTGCACATGGGGACAAAGATCATACTTTTTGGAGAAATGTCCTCTGGTCTGATGAAACAAACATAGAACTGTTTGGCCATGATGACCATCATTATGTTTGGAGGAAAAAGGGGGCAGCTTGCAAGCCGAAGAACACCATCCCAACCGTGAAGCACGGGGGTGGCAGCATCATGCTGTGGGGGTGCTTTGCTGCAGGAGGGACTGGTGCACTTCACAAAATAGATGGCATCATGAGGAAGGAAAATTATGTGGATATATTGAAGCAACATCTCAAGACATCAGTCAGGAAGTTAAAGCTTGGTCGCAAATGGGTCTTCCAAATGGACAACGACCCCAAGCATACTTCCAAAGTTGTGGCAAAATGGCTTAAGGACAACAAAGTCAAGGTATTGGAGTGGCCATCATAAAGCCCTGACCTCAATCCTATAGAAAATGTGTGGGCAGAACTGAAAAAGCAAGTACGAGCAAGGAGGCCTGCAAACCTGACTCAGTTACACCAGCTCTGTCAGGAGGAATGGGCCAAAATTCACCCAACTTATTGTGGGAAGCTTGTGGAAGGCTACCCGAAACGTTTGACCCAAGTTAAACAGTTTAAAGGCAATGCTACCAAATACTAATTGAGTGTATGTAAACTTCTGACCCACTGAGAATGTGATTAAATAAATAAAAGCTGAAATAAATAATTATCTCTACTATTATTCTGACATTTCACATTTTAAAATAAAGTGGTGATCCTAACTGACCTAAAACAGGGAATTTGTACTAGGATTAAATGTCAGGAATTGTGAAAAACTGAGTTTAAATGAATTTGGCTAAGGTGAATGTAAACTTTCTTGTTAACCCATTGTTGAGTACATACAAATTATAAAGTTTCCTTACTCAAGTCTAAAATGTGATAGGTGTTAAACGTTGGGCTGGTCAGCAGCTGTTTCATTGATGAAAAGCAAGAGAAGAGGTAAAGTTACCAGCAGAGAGCCACGAGGCACCAGCATGCCTATCCAAGGCTTGGAGCATATTGATCAGACTGTGCCCAGGATGAGAGAGGTGTAAATCTTAGCAGCAGTTTAATGCTCTGAATACGAAATGACCCATTATGTCAGCAGTGACGAGCACAACAACCCACTCCCCCACAACCAGATGTACTTACCAGTATGGTCTTAAGATAATGAGCAGTGCCTGGAATTGGGCATGAGGAGAGTGCAGTCAAAAGTCTGAGCAGATGCTCCTGAACAGATATGATAATAGTAATACTGTAAGTAAGTAAATGTGTCATCTCAGCTGACTTTCAACCAATCACCTTTAGGACAAAGGAATAGCTGAAATGGTGGAAAACAAAAATAATTTCATTTCTCAGGCCAGTCCAGTCAAAACACAACTTACCTGGCAGCTGTTGTTACAATAACAAATGTGACCCCTTGATCCTTGTTATTTAGTAAAATATGTTACAGTAGAGACAGTTCTCCCACTGACTACCTAAGAAGCTTCTCTGGTTTGATAAGGAAACAGAAAAGGACCACTGATATTCTAAGGGAACTGCTTTTACCAACTCACCCACTAGAGGGGGATAAGCAATTCCTCATTGTAAACCCATCTGCTCTGAAAGCCAAGCTGAAGATCTTGAAGGATTCTGTTAGGACTGTCTGCCCATAGTTAGATCTGGTATCTGTTTTACTCTGTCATCTCTCTCCCTAACACTTTTAGCTGGATGCCAGTTTTAAAAAGCCATGGCATAATCTTTGCAGTCGCACCAGGGATTTGCTCAGTAGTACGACAGTGCATGGGGAAACGGTCTGAGCCCTTCTAAGTGCCAGACTGGAACAGTGGCAGAAGCTTTGATCTAATCTGGTCTGTGTACCCTCGCGCCAGCCAGCGGTGACTTGGACAGAGCCAAGTGAGAAAGAGAGATCGCTAAACTGAACACGTTCCCACTGGTAGGAGGCTGGGAGCTGGAGCCGTGAAAACTCGAGCTGACGACTAACACATATCAAATCCGTGCGCTGAAAATTGTGGACTTGCAGATTTACAGAGTGGATTACATCTCTAGAGAGCACAGAATTTGACATGGTAGTGCATTCCAAAATCCAACCCCAGATTACAGAGGTCATAGCGTAGAGGACAAATGACCTTTTGTCTGTGTAGATTGGTGAAAATCTCCTTCAGGCGCATCTTCTCCCAACGCCTGCATGTCTCACAGTAATGACTGTTTGCATACTTAGAGGATCATATATATACTGTAATAGAGTATGCTTATGTTATGTTCATGTTCAACATTCAGAGGATAGAATTGTCTGCTGTTTTGGTTTCACAGTGGGGATTTTGTTTGTTTCTACTGACTCAACAGGACACACTCAACAAAACTAAGTTTTCATGACTGCATCATGACGTAAACAGCAACCTGTCTTTTTTACATGGTCCCAAACTGCAGTATTTACCACTCATCTGTTGCAACCAGGCTTAAGCACCAAATAAACTGTGTTCTGAAGAAAATGAAACAGATAATACAGTGTAATGATGTACCTAGTCCTGCATTTTCTATTACAATATCCCTGACTAAAATAAATGTCCACAGTGAGTTTTGATCCCTAACATTGGAATAAAGCCTCCAGCCATTGTACGAGTTTGGGGGTGGATTTAGTTCCATGTAGCACAGCAATTAAATACTATTTCCTGTGTTTTGGAGACTTTGGGCTGTGACCAAGCTACAGAATGACTGCAATGTTCAACAACTTTAAACAGGTTTCATGACTGTATTGCCCAGCGTTATTGCAAAGGCAGAAGCAGAATCACAGTTGTGTGAGTTCCACTCTTCTTGTCAGCAAGGTCAAATTGGGCTAGATGGTCAAATCAATGTTTCCACTGTGCTGTAATTACCTCCCGATAGCTATTCTGTGTCTCTGTTTGGAATACACCTTGGTAATAATTGGCATATCGACAAACCTAAGTCATCTGATTAAGTCAATGATGACTCATTGGCTGTTCTGTTTAATTCCACATCCCCATTTTACCACAGCAATCCCCAACGTAGGTGACCTTCAGACATCCGCCTCAGCTGTTTCACTGCCTTGATTAAACATGTGGAAGGTCAAGCTCTTTTAATGACATCCTCCTCAAAGACATTAACCCTAACGTGTTCCATCATACAATGGGCGGATAAGACATGGATAATGTAATTGAGGGAAAGCAATACTGTGTTCTTAACAATTTAAGGGATTATCAATCAGCCTACATGATCAATGACAGAAATATTGCCTATTTGTATGACAGAGGAAACTCAGCAATGATGTCATAAAATGAAAATATGTATGTCAATCAGCACAGCAAATACATAATGTTTTTGATATGGTCAATATCTATCAACTTTCATAAAGCCTTTCCATTCTCAGCAGCTATACCATCATTGGTGTTCCAGGCTGCTCCGCTACTAATGACAATCTATAATGGTCCTTTCTCAGCCATGTGCTGCTGATAAGGTCCCTGACCAGCAGTGCGATGCAGAAAGCCCTAAGTTCCTCTGGGAGGCAGCTTTTCAGAGTGGAGACTATATTATCACGTAGTCCAACCAATTACCCCTTGGGGAACGCCACCGACACTTTACTGGTACACTCCATCAACGTTACACAAGCCCCTCGTCCCATTCCCTCTGTCAGGCAGGGGTTGAGGAATGGGGGGACAGCAGAGGGTCCCCAGCTATCCTACATGTCTTGATAGGGAGATACAATTATGCCATGGGCCATGACACCCACCAAGGAATACTGAGGATTACATTGTATTCACCCCACTGTGATTTACATTTACATTTTTACATTTTAGTCATTTAGCAGACACTCTTATCCAGTGCATACACTTTTCATACTGGCTCCCACGCTTGCTAAATCAGGTCCCCATGACAGGATACCATACACACACGCACACACACACACACGCACACCACACAGTCAGGCCTGCAGGCGGCAGTGTGACAGATAAGTCACAGAGGATGACTCTGTCTGACAGAGGGACACAGTATCTGACCAGACATTACATGGATTGGTGAATGTAATGCTCTAGGATCTAACTCCATTCAACTCCATTGTGAAATACATATTTTTTTTATATTTTGTCCTACAGCTATACATATCTGGAAGATCAAAACAAGGCAATTATGTTTTTGGAAGCTAAACGTATTTTGGCAAAGAGTTTCTGGTCGATTTGATAATTTATTCATTACCTGGAACATGAATGAAGGATTTATGATTTTAATCTAAAAGGGAATCACTTAACAGACTTTGTTACTGTCACTGTGTCACTGTACTTTGGGAAAATTGCATTAAAGTCTATTAGCAATGCAGTGTTATAAACACTGATCTTATCAATTCATTTCAAAGGCTCAACTAAGGGAAAACTGTTATCCAATGTTAAGTTACATTAGGTTTTTTCCATAAACAATGCCTTAGAAATACAGTATGTAGCTGCCGTTAAAAAAAGCCTCCATGGCCAAAACCAGGTCTGCACCTATTCACTGGCTATTCACAGCACATAATACCTGCATTCAGACTTTTTGCAGATTAAGTTGAAATAGCTCTGCAGCACAATTTCAGAGGGGAAAAAAATGTCACGAGAGCGAAATGGTAAATCCTTGTTTTCCATTTGTTGCATTAAACAGTAGGCACCATCTGCTGTATTGGACTGCAGAGTACAACAGTAGTGGGGCCGCAGCTGCCATCCGCAGGCACAGCAACCTGCCCACTGCCTTGTGTTGCACGCCAAACACTCACTCAAAAAATACTACCCTGGGTCTCTCATCATCCACCTGACCCAGCCCACCACTAATGGCCGCTTGCATAGAGACACACCAGCACATGAAGCACATTACTCACAGATGAAGCTAAAATGTCTCTAAACAACAGGCAGTTGGTTTGGTTGGCTAGCCTGGAGAGATTACTAAGCATTATCACAACATTGCACAAATGACACAAAACGGTCCCATGTATCTAATAATCATGTCTTTACCCATCTCTCTCTTCTCTCCTCTTCTCATCCCCACCCTCGTCCCCTCTCTCAGGCAGTAGGTGACTGAGATGGGCGTTCGTCTAGGCTGCTTGAGCGACTCCCCATGGTGGTGGCCGCTGCTGCTGCTACTCTGCACTGCCCCCCGGTGCCAAGGCCGGCCGTTCGCAACGCCCTTGCCAGCAGTCAACGTGGCAGTGGTGTTCAGCGGCTCGGCCTACCAGCAGGAGATCAAGGGGCGTCTCAGCAGGGAGAACTTCATGGACCTGCCCTTGGAGGTGAACCCCATCACAGTGCTGGTAAACAACACCAACCCTCGGACCCTGCTCACACGCATCTGTGACACACTGGCGGCCAACCGCGTCCATGGCGTGGTGTTTGAGGACAATATTGGCTCGGAAGCCGTGGCACAGATCCTGGACTTCATTGCACTGCAGACGGCCGTGCCCATCGTGGGCATCAGCGGGGGCTCCGCCATGGTCCTGCCACATAAGGTCAGTGACCAGGGTTAGGCTGGGCTGGGGACACTTGGCTGCTAGTGTCTAGGCTGCCTGAGGAACATGCTTAATTTGCATCTTATTTTGATTTTGATATAACCTGAAAGGCCATATTATTTGTTTCCCCAAACTGCTGTAGAGAATAGCAGCTTAACTGATGTGTGGTTTATGACTACACAGTCACATTACATCAGAGATTTTGGACTTCTCACAGTGCAAATAATAAAACCAAAACAACAATAGCAACAACACAGGACCCCCCAAGGTGAGCAAAGCACTCAGATCTTGAAAGCGCTCCACCACACACACACAGGCCAACAGTCATTCGTCTGGTGATTATCAGAGTCTTAATGAACATTGTCATTAGCAGACACACACATTGCCATTTCCAGGTGACTTACAGCACATGATTATAAACACACTGGATGTTAATGCTGCCCATACAGACACTGACTGTCCCAGGCCAGAATGACTGAAACAACAAGATACAGTGTTGGACAATATCCAATGGCTTAAACCAGGTAGCAGAGGGATGTCCAAATACTGCATATAATACACTCATTAAAGTATGAATAGAGGACATTTTGAAGGTCAAAATCAAAACATGATGGCCTCTGTCACTACATCCTTGTCTATTTTTAAACTTCTGGTCCCACAAAATATAAAGATGTTAAACTAGAGAAATCTATTTGTATTCGCTGGTAACAAATGTACAGTTTACAGTTGGACCCCTCATGTCAATAGAGTTATGCAATGATTTGAAATGTGTTATATTACAGGGCATCATGCACTGGAGTTTGGCACCAGTAAATTGTCAGAAAGATGTTTGTGATACAGATTAGACTGCCGTTAAATTGCTTTTAGAGTAAAGCCTCATAGGTTTAGGAGCAGTGATCCATCTCCCAGAGCATTACACAAAGGGCTCAGCCACAGAGAGGAACTTTAATTAGACTGAAATGGCTGTGTTCTCTAACTATATCACCATCAATCTTCTCATAGGACAAACACAGCTCTGCGTTTTGCAGAGCATCACAATACTACTCACAGAAACAGAGAATGCACATTATGAGCATCACAATACTACTCACAGAGACAGAGAATGCCTGTTATGAGCGTCACAATACTACTTACAGAGACAGAGAATGCACGTTATGAGCATCACAATACTACTCACAGAAACAGAGAATGCACATTATGAGCATCACATCGTTTATTCAGCGGGGGAAAATGGAGGTTGATAAAGCAGGCTGGCTGACCTCGGCCGGTCGGAGCACGAGGAGAAAACTGCTGCATTGTAATGTCTAATCAATGCTAGTCATTTCAGCTCCGGTAGCTGGCTGTTTGAGTATGTGGCACACAGGGAACTGAGTAGCGGAAAATATGAGGTCTGCCCGCCACCCTCAATTCCATCAGTTAATCCACAGCTCAAATAGGATTTTCTCTCCCTCATGTTTGTGAGATTTTCATAATAAATGTGAGAAACGTGTTCCTCCACAACAGGAGACGGCCAGGGCCATGGGCTCTCAGTACCTCGATTATGCATTCACATTCATACAAATCCTCATGGGGATTGCGGTTCAATAGAAAGCTGGTTAAAATGGATGCATTCCAACTCAATTGAATTTAAATCAATTTTTCTAAACAAAAAATAGATGAATTGATTCAAACTTTACTTTGTGCGTGGCCGAGATGATTGAGAGGGAAGGTTTATTTGTTAGAAGTAACCCGGGGTCCATCAACAAAACAGTAATCAATATAGGGCCCAACAGACTGGCAATAGACCGGTGTATTAGACACTGTGCTTTGTTACATCCAGCACCCACGTCTCCCAACAGCTGCCGTTGTAATTTACATTTCCTTATTCCAGTCCACACATTACTGGACTGCTCCCTTGTCAAATAGCCACATGAATTCAAGGAAACATGGCAATCAGGGCATGAGCATAGCTTCTTCTGGGCAATAAAAGGGGTGTCACTGGCTAGCTAATAGCTCCAGCAGGTCATTTACACTTTAATTAAGCCAAGTTAGGGAACACAACAGCTAATCATTCATAATAAAATCCAACATAAATAAAATAGAAAAAATGCAATTACCTAAAGGTTGGCAGCTGTTTAATTGAGAGTGTGTGGTAATTATTATGTGTACTATGTACAATACTGTGTAGGCTAGGTCGTACTGACACATGGCTCATAATCAGTTATACCAACGTTAAATCATGCAATAACAATGTAATAACAATAGTACGATACAAAACTCAAGGCTTATATCCAGAGCAGAGAACACCTAATGTTGAATCCAGAGTTGATGACAGAGAGAGAGAAACTGAAGTGGCACAGGCCTCATTAGAGGCTGGCATAGAGCCTTGCCCATGGCATGGTGGCACTCACAGGCTCAGACTGATTAGAAGAGCTCTATCTTCATAAAAACCAAGGCCACCAACAGCCCCTGCCAGAGCAGGTAGAGACAGTATGGTGGGACGTGATGTCCATCAGCACATCTGTTTTGTGTCCCTGAGCCTGAACATGAATGGTACCTTTCTACAGGAAACAGAGGTAGATTGCAGCTAGCGCAGCCTTGTGTGGTGATGTCATCCTTCCTGTGGCTTAAGTCAGCTAAACTGTCTTCACCGGAACAATTCGTTTTACATAGAATTAACTAACTGTTGGTGGGACCATGGACTCAAATCCAGGCTTGGGCTGGTCTATATATTACTTACACAAAGTGTGCCTGTACCAAACAGAGTGATTTAAATGTTCAAAGATACAATCCTTTGGAAAAGTTAAAATTGGGGATGAATTAATTGACAGAATATGGAAATAAACGCTCACAAAATGTGTTTGTGTGCTTACGCACTTGAAATGTATATTCATGACTTCATTTAAAATGTAATGGCACTTAAATATCACCACTTCAGATGTAACCATTTATATGAACCTTTAAGATACCTTTAAATGAGCTTTTCAACGAGGCTGAGAGATTGCTCACCGTTGATTGATTAGTGGGACGCCGTCCAAGCTGGTCAAC
The DNA here is from genome assembly GCF_020615455.1 of Coregonus clupeaformis. Classification (NCBI taxonomy): domain Eukaryota; kingdom Metazoa; phylum Chordata; class Actinopteri; order Salmoniformes; family Salmonidae; genus Coregonus; species Coregonus clupeaformis. The sequence continues at coordinate 25,664,133 of NC_059226.1, read as the reverse complement.
AAGCCAACTCAATCATTTAAAATGTAGTCTCTGAGAAAGCATGGAGTTTGATCTCGCTCGAAGAGGATGGCGAGAAATTAACAGAGAACAGATTCCTATCCTGAGGAGATTTGGCTCAATTAGCATGTTGATTAGTTAAATTAGAATAACCCATTAGAAACCTATTATTCCTATTTTTTTCTTGAAATTAGAAAAAGTTAAAACAATCATTGGATAATCAATAGCCTAGCAGACACAAATCATCTAATCCCTGGAATGTGTGTGGGTGAGGACCAACAGGGTTTTACAAGAAGTATAGGGCAGATTCAGAAAAACCCAACTCAAGGAGAATGTGCTTGTCTGTTGTCTGTCTGTTGTCTGTCTGCAGTCGTCAAACAGAGAGAGAGCTTGGTTAACAGAGGATTCTAATGTAGCTGTGAGGCATGCAGCCATATATCACCTTCTGGTGGAAATTAAATAAATTCTGCTTCACTAGTGCCAATCAATCATGGCTAACACGCATGCCTGGATTGTTAAAATGCAAGGGGGGCTTTGGTGCATTCATTCCCACTGGGGATTTACAACCAGGGGTGACTGGTGACTGGTGGCTGCTATGTACGACATGACAGGGTAGAGATAAAATAAAATAAAATAAAATTGTATTGGTCACATATGCCAAATACAACAGGTGTAGACCTTACCATGAAATGCTTACTTATAAGCCCTTAACCAACAATGCAGTTCAAGAAATAGAGTTAAGAAAATATTTACTAAATAAGCTAAAGTAAAAAATAAAATAAAAAGTAACACAATAAAATAACAATACTGAGGCTATATGCAGGGGGTACCGGTACCGAGTCAATGTGCAGGGGTACAGGTTAGTCGACGTAGTTTGTACATATAGGTAGGGGTAAAGTGACTATGCATAGATAACAGTCTATGACTTGGGTGACTGGAGTCTTTGACAATTTTTTGGGCCTTCCTCTGACACCGCCTAGTATATACAGTGGGGAAAAAAAAGTATTTAGTCAGCCACCAATTGTGCAAGTTCTCCCACTTAAAAAGATGAGAGAGGCCTGTAATTTTCATCATAGGTACACGTCAACTATGACAGACAAATTGAGAAAAAAAAATCCTGAAAATCACATTGTAGGATTTTTAATGAATTTATTTGCAAATTATGGTGGAAAATAAGTATTTGGTCACCTACAAACAAGCAAGATTTCTGGCTCTCACAGACCTGTAACTTCTTCTTTAAGAGGCTCCTCTGTCCTCCACTCGTTACCTGTATTAATGGCACCTGTTTGAACTTGTTATCAGTATAAAAGACACCTGTCCACAACCTCAAACAGTCACACTCCAAACTCCACTATGGCCAAGACCAAAGAGCTGTCAAAGGACACCAGAAACAAAATTGTAGACCTGCACCAGGCTGGGGAAGACTGAATCTGCAATAGGTAAGCAGCTTGGTTTGAAGAAATCAACTGTGGGAGCAATTATTAGGAAATGGAAGACATACAAGACCACTGATAATCTCCCTCGATCTGGGGCTCCACGCAAGATCTCACCCCGTGGGGTCAAAATGATCACAAGAACGGTGAGCAAAAATCCCAGAACCACACGGGGGGACCTAGTGAATGACCTGCAGAGAGCTGGGACCAAAGTAACAAAGCCTACCATCAGTAACACACTACGCCGCCAGGGACTCAAATCCTGCAGTGCCAGACGTGTCCCCCTGCTTAAGCCAGTACATGTCCAGGCCCGTCTGAAGTTTGCTAAAGTGCATTTGGATGATCCAGAAGAGGATTGGGAGAATGTCATAATGTCAGATGAAACCAAAATATAACTTTTTGGTAAAAACTCAACTCGTCGTGTTTGGAGGACAAAGAATGCTGAGTTGCATCCAAAGAACACCATACCTACTGTGAAGCATGGGGGTGGAAACATCATGCTTTGGGGCTGTTTTTCTGCAAAGGGACCAGGACGACTGATCCGTGTAAAGGAAAGAATGAATGGGGCCATGTATCGTGAGATTTTGAGTGAAAACCTCCTTCCATCAGCAAGGGCATTGAAGATTAAATGTGGCTGGGTCTTTCAGCATGACAATGATCCCAAACACACCGCCCGGGCAACGAAGGAGTGGCTTCGTAAGAAGCATTTCAAGGTCCTGGAGTGGCCTAGCCAGTCTCCAGATCTCAACCCCATAGAAAATCTTTGGAGGGGAGTTGAAAGTCCGTGTTGCCCAGCGACAGCCCCAAAACATCACTGCTCTAGAGGAGATCTGCATGGAGGAATGGGCCAAAATACCAGCAACAGTGTGTGAAAACCTTGTGAAGACTTACAGAAAACGTTTGACCTGTGTCATTGCCAACAATGGGTATATAACAAAGTATTGAGAAACTTTTGTTATTGACCAAATACTTATTTTCCACCATAATTTGCAAATAAATTTATAAAAAATCCTACAATGTGATTTTCTGGAATTTCTTTTCTCATTTTGTCTGTCATAGTTGACGTGTACCTATGATGAAAATTACAGGCCTCTCTCATCTTTTTAAGTGGGAAAACTTGCACAATTGGTGGCTGACTAAATACTTTTTTCCCCCACTGTAGGTCCTGGATGGCAGGAAGCTTGGCCCCAGTGATGTATTGGGCCGTACGCACTTCCCTCTGTAGCGCCTTACGGTCGGATGCCGAGCAGTTGCCATACCAGGCGGTGATGCAACTGGTCAGGATGCTCTCTACGGTGCAGCTGTATAACTTTTTGTGGATCTGTGGACCCATGCCAAATCTTTTCAGTCTCCTGAGGGGGAAAATGTGTTGTTGTGCCCTCTTCACAACTGTCTTGGTGTGTTTGGACCATGATAGTTTGTTGGTGATGTGGACACCAAAGAACTTGAAACTCTCAACCCGCTCCACTACAGCCCCATCGATGTGAATGGGGGCGTGTTTGGCCCTCCTTTTTCTGTAGTCCACGATCATCTCCTTTGTCTTGCTCACGTTGAGGGAGAGGTTGTTGTCCTGGCACCACTCTGCCAGGTCTCTGACCTCCTCCCTATAGGCTGTCTCATCGTTGTGGGTGATCAGGACTACCAATGACGTGTCGTCAGCAAACTTAATGATGGTGTTGGAGTCGTGCTTGGCCACGCAGTCGTGGGTGAACAGGGAGAACAGGAGGGGACTAAGCATGCACCCCTGAGGGGCCCCCGTGTTTAGTATCAGCATGGCAGATGTGTTGTTGCATACCCTTACCACATGGGGGCGGCCCGTCAGGAAGTCCAGGATCCAGTTGCAGAGGGAGGTGTTCAGTCCCAGGATCCTTACCTTAGTGATGAGCTTTGTGGGCACTATGGTGTGGAACGCTGAGCTGTAGTCAATGAACAGCATTCTCACATAGGTGTTCCTTTTGTCCAGGTGGGAAAGGACAGTGTGGAGTGCGATTGAGATTGTGTCATCTGTGGATCTGTTGGGGTGGTATGCGAATTGGAGTGGGTCTAGGGTTTCCAGGATGATGGTGTTAATGTGAGCCATGACCAGCCTTTCAAAGCACTTCATGGATACCGACGTGAGTGCTGCGGGGCAGGTTACCTTCGCTTTCTTGGGCACAGGGACTATGGTGGTCTGCTTGAAACATGTAGGTATTACAAACCCGGTCAGGGAGAGGTTGAAAATGTCAGTGAAGACACTTGCCAGTTGGTCCTGGTAATCCATCTGGCCCCGCAGCCTTGTGAATGTTGACCTGTTTAAAGGTTTTGCTCACATCGGCTACAGAGAGCGTGATCACACAGTCGTCTGGAACAGCTGGTGCTCTCATGCATGCTTCAGTGTTGGCTACCTCGAAGCGAGCATAAAAGGCGTTTAGCTCATCAGGTAGGCTCGCGTCACTGGGCAACTTCCCGTTGTAGTCCGTAATAGTTTGCAAGCCCTGCCACATCGGATGAGCGTCAGAACCTGTGTAGTAGGATTCAATCTTAGTCCTGTATTGACGCTTTGCCTGTTTGATGGTTCATCTGAGGGCATAGCGGGATTTCTTATAAGCGTCCGGATTAGTGTCCCGCTCCTTGAAAGCGGCAGCTCTAGCCTTTAGCTCAGTGCGGATGTTGCCTGTAATCCATGGCTTCTGGTTGGGATATATATGTACAGTCACTGTGGGGACGACGTCGTCGATGCACTTATTGATGAAGCCGGTGACTGAGGTGGTATATGGTCAGATTTGCCAAATGGAGGGCGAGAGAGAGCTTTGTATGCGTCTCTGTGTGTGGAGTAATGGTGTTCTGGAGTTTTTTTTCCTCTGGTTGCACATGTGACATGCTGGTAGAAATGCCTGCATTAAAAGTCCCTGGCCACTAGGAGCGCCGCTTCTGGATGAGCATTTTCTTGTTTGCTTATGGCCTTATACAGCTTGTGGAGTGCGGTCTTAGTGCCAGCATCGGTTTGTGGTGGTAGATAGACGGCTACGAAAAATATAGATGAAAACTCTCTTGGTAGATAGTGTGGTCTACAGCTTATCATGAGGTACTCTACCTCAGGCGAGCAATACTCGAGACCTCTTTAATATTAGACATTGCGCACCAGCTGTTATTGACAAATATACACACACCACCACCCCTCGTCAGACGTAGCTGTTCTGTCCTGCCGATGCACGGGAAAAGCCAGCCAACTGTATATTGGCCAACTGGTGAAACATAAGATATTACAGTTTTTAATGTCCCGTTGGTAGGATAATCTTGAGCGGAGATCATCCAGTTTATTTTCCAGTGATTGCACGTTGGCCAATAGAACGGATGGTAGAGGCGGGTTACCCACTCGACAATGAATTCTCACAAGTCACCCCGATCTCCACCCCCTGTATTTCCGTCTTTTCTTCACGCGAATGACAAGGATTTGGGCCTGGTCTCGGAGAAGCAGTATATCCTTTGCGTCAGACTCATTAAAGAAAAAATATTTGTCCAGTTCGAGGTGAGTAATCGCTGTTCTGATATCCAGAAGCTATTTTCGGTCATAAGAGAGAGTAGCAGCAACATTATGTACAAAATAAGTTACAAACAATGCGAAATAGCATTGTTACAAAATAGCATAGTTAGTTAGGAGCCCTTAAAACGGCATCCATCTCCTCCGTCGCCATTCTAATCACAGTCTTTAGCCTTATCCTCTTCTTCCTTCTCAGGATGAAATATGTAGGACCTTCATTTGACCAGTTTCTCACAGCAGGAAAATAATCCTGCAGCAACAGGAAATTATTATTATTGTGTGGATTATAAATAATGGACATTTTTGTAGGGGTTGATACATTTTTTGTTAGGGCAAATCAAAACTGACATTTTTAAGTGGAAATTAGAAACTATAGAAGCCTTTTAAAACATTGAATACACTACAAGTTTGCCTTTCCAGCTGTACAGGATATTTCCTGCAACAACAGGGTGATCAAATTAAGATCCTACATATGTAGGACAAACACAGAATCACATAAATACTGGGGAAATGTACATACAAACCAGTGGAGGCTGCTGAGGGGAGGACGGCTCATAATAATGGCTGGAATGGAGCAAATGGAATGGAAAACATGTGTTTGATGTATTTGATACCATTCCACTGATTCCACCTATTACGCTCCAGCCATTACCACGAGCCCGTCCTCCCCAACCTCTTGTGATTCAAACAACATATACAGTACCCAAATCCTAATTTGATTTGATCTGATCTGTACTATATTACATGTGATCTTTGACAATGCCATGTTCTAACATGATTCACAAGGGGAATAGCAGGGGACAGTCATGTATCAAATGTTTAACCACAACACACTTGCAGCAAAGCCCAATAGACAGAGACATGACGTATCAGACAACATCATACTGTAGTAGTCCCAGGTAGACAAGACAGCATTCAGACTGTCTGTCCAGCCGTCTCGCTTCACACACCTATCACTGGGGACCGAATCCTAACTTGAGATTTATGTCTGTAACCCACATTTTTTTATTACATCTTAAATCTCCCATTGACATTAATGCATAATTTATGCATAAGTTTACATGTATCTTAAGTTAGGATTGGGTCCAGAGTCTCTTTGCTTCAGTGGTCCGGAGAGGTGTTGGGAAACAGAGCGAGCAGCAGTAGCAGACCTCGTTTCTCAAAGCAGGAAGGGGAGCCTGAGGCCCATCCCTAAAGTAGAGCAACCTTTTTCTCTCTTCCTTTCTTCACATGCTAAACCTACTTGTGTCCCTCTCTACCTTGTTGCTATGCATCCTGGGGCCAGTGACACAGATACAGTATGAACTGTCTAGACAGGGCTAAATAGGCAGGGATGGTATTCAGAGGATCTGTATGGGAGTCTGCAATCTGAGTAAGGATGCATGAATACATAAGAAAATCACTTAATATATTTTTTTTTTTATAAGTCAAAGGCATATAATAAACATTGTTTATGGCGCATAATAATTTACTAGATAATTTAGCATGAGAATTACAGAATACAAGACAATTCAGACAGTGACAAATTTGTGCTCACTTTAGTGTTACAATGTAATATAAATGCATTCAAAATGGATGCAATAAAACTCAAACGTACAAAATTATTGTAATGCAGTGCTATCTGTTACTGCCTTTGGATCTCCTCTATTATTGTGAGGAAGGACAAATGACTACGGCGGTGTACGTCTGTTCCTCGGCCCTGCGCAGGTTCTCTGTGACGTCAGCACATGGGACGAGCACATGACGACAGTGCCAGGGCACATCACGCTGGCAGTTGCAGGCGGACATATGCCGCAGCAAAGATCCATGTCCAGAAGTCACTCACCATTGGAGAGAGAGAGAAAGAGAGCGAGAGAGAGAGAGAGAGAGAGAGAGAGAGAGAGAGAGAGAGAGAGAGAGAGAGAGAGAGAGAGAGAGAGAGAGAGAGAGAGAGCAGGCTGCCATGTGCTCCTCTTGCACAAAGGGAGGAAGAAGAGAGAAAGAGAGAGGCAACAAGAGAGAGAACGAGGCAGAGCACGTCTGCCTCTTTCTCTCCACCGGCCCTTCTGGAATGGCTACTGTAGAGGGCATTGTATTCTGAAAAGAAAATCTGTTGTATTGGGGTTCTTGACCACTGACCTGTGGTCCTATAAAAGCCTCTGTGCAGTGATATATATGGCTTTTATCTCTCATCTGACCCCAATTCAACCCATTTGTAAAGCATTCAGCTGCTAATCTGTTACCCACAAAGCCACAAAGCACTCAAGCAAAGAGCCAGTTGGTTAATATAAAACATACAATTAGGGAGAAGAGATGAGATATGTGTTTTTGTTAAAGTATATAAAGACATATCACTCTATCTTGTTGTTTGTAAACAGATTACAGAAGACATATCACTCTTGTTAAACAGACCACTGACCAGACTCGAGAGCTTGGGACTAAGGTTCTATCTGCAATTTTGTAGATCTTTTTTTTTTATAGACATAGCCTTGTTCTGTTCAATGTTCTCTACCTATATAGTACTCTAAATAACCCAATTCATGTTGTTAAGTGTAAAAGAATACAAGATAAAAAATTGCTGACACCATTCAAACCAATGAGGGTCCGGAACTTTAAAGCCAATTATCTCAGAATCATCTTTTTGCAGATAGAACCTTATAGTCCTAAACTCTCGCAGTGCCAGTGGAGGCTAAGCTGTTAACTAGTTGACTTTAAATCTTCTTTATGAAACACTTACAGTACAGAGGCACAATGGGACGTCAGTCTATAGTCACAACCCTTTCATGGAAACAACAACACCATATACTAATCACCATCAACATAAAGAAACAAACATCTGGCAAAATCTGCCCTACACCTATACGAGATTTAGTTTCATATTCAGCACGTAGTATTGGTAACGGACACCTGTTTCCAACCAGATTCCCTTAAATCCCCTCAAGCGATTTGATTCAGACATCAGATCATCAGATATGGAGTTGTGTCCTGATGCATAATGGTTAAGAGCTTTAGCATGCTGGGTTGGGCTGTAGCTGAGCCTGTGGCAGTCCGCTGTCCAGTACAGTAGCTAACTGTCTCGACAATAATTGAGTGGACGCTACCACACTTAGTTGGGGGCTTTTCTCTAGATAGACCCTTAGGTTTCTTTTGGCTGAGAGTCACAGTGTGATCGTGTACACATACTAGACACAGTCAAACACAGGCACACACAGGCACATACACACACAAACACACACACGCACATACATGCTAAGGAGCAAATTGATTTTACACTCTGCCAGATTAATACTCGTGGCATACAAGTGGTGAAAAAAGGCTGCATGCACAGAAAGAAGGCAATAACTTTGACAGATTTGCTGCGGGACACTGAGAGGAGTTAGAAAATGCCATCTTCACAACCTGCTCAGTTACCAACCTGCATAACACCCTTGCTCTTGCTAAGCCGATGTTGCAAGATGTTTTATTGTCCCTTCTACTGTATCACATCTACCTCCAAGGTAATATAGAAGGAGGTCTTTTGTATATGGAAAAGGGTAGAACACAAATAGCTAAATGTTCAATGTTACTAATTGAAATAGAAACAGAGAGGATGTGATATTCAGAGCGATGAGAACGGTCAGCGGAGACACTCAGAGGAATAGACCAATATGATGTCTGACATCAGGAGACACACAGATGGTTCTAACCTACTTTAGACTTCTCTGAAGGACAACAAGGAGACAGAATGAAACAGCAGAACGAGAACAGAGTAGTCCTGGTCTCTGGATACCTGGCTTTCTGTAACCCCAAACCTCAACAAGCTTGATGACCATGACAGAGACAGAGCACAGTCCCCTAGAGAGGGAAAGGGACAGGTTGAGTGAAGCAGTGACTTCTGGGTACTGCTCTGATAGCATCAAGGAAAAAAGGCATACAGTGCCTTCAGAAAGTATTCACACCCCTTGACTTTTTTTCCAGATTTTGTTGTGTTACAAAGTGGGATTAAAACAGATTTGTCAACAATCTACACAAAATACTCTGTAATGTCAAAGTGGAAGAAAAATTCTAACATTTGTAAAACAAAAAACAAAGAACCTTGAATATATCTTGATTCGATAGGTATGTTAGAATCACCTTTGGCAGCGATTACAGCTGTGAGTCTTTCTGGGTAAGTCTCTAAGATCTTTCCACACCTGGATTGTGCAACATTTGACATTATTATTTTCAAAATTCATTTTCATTGTGTGGTGAAAAAACAAACGTTGCTGATAATGCCGTGATGATAAGAAGATCCGCTGACACTGTACTTTGATTATAAAGGTTTATTATAACAAAGAGTTTCAGCGTCAGATTTACAGATACCTGCAGATATCTGAAGAACAGCCGGACCCAATTCTGTGATTTGCTATTCTCCCCCCTATATTCAAGACCTGGTATTTATATCCTATGTGACATAGTATGGCGTGATTTTAATACACCAATCCCTGGCTTTTCTACATATCTTCCCATATCCTTTTTTCCAGGAATTTAGTAATGCTTTCCAGATATTTCAGCAAGCAGAGCCAAGTTTCCTCTAACACACTTTTTTGCAAACGTCAGCACAATCATAGACCCTAAGACACTACAATTGCTAGACAACCATTTTCAGGTCTTGCCATAGATCTTCAAGTAGATTTAAGTCAAAACTGTAACTCGGCCACTCAGGAACATTCACTGCCTTCTTGGTAAGCAACTCCAGTGTAGATTTGGCCTTGTGTTTTAGGTTATTGTCCTGCTGAAAGGTGAATTCATCTCCCAGTGTCTGGTGGAAAGCAAACTGAACCAGGTTTTCCTCTAGGATTTTGCCTGTGCTTAGCTCCATTCCGTTTCTTTTTTATCCTGAAAAACTCTCAAGTCCTTAACTATTACAAGCATACCCATTACATGATGCAGCCACCACTATGCTTGAAAATATGGAGAGTGGTACTCAGTAATGTGTTGTATTGGATTTACCCCAAACATAACACTTTGTATTCAGGACAAAAGTTTTTGAAGTATTATTTTAGTGCCTTGTTGCAAACAGGATGCATGTTTTGGAATAGTTTAATTCTGTACAGGCTTCCTTCTTTGTACTTTGTCAATTAGGTTAGTATTGTGGAGAAACTAAAATTACTAAAACTTAAAGTTTTCTCCTATCACAGCCATTAAACTCTATAACTGTTTTTCTTTCCTTCTTTCTGTTCTTTCCAAAACACTTGAGCGTGCTGTCTCTGATCAACTTTCTCATTGTCTCTCTCAGAACGATCTTCTTGACCCTAACCAGTCAGGCTTCAAGATAGGTCACTCAACCGAGACTGCTCTTCTCTGTGTCAGGAAGACTCTCTGCACTGTCAAAACTGACTCTCTCTCCTCTGTTCTCATCCTCCTAGATCTATCCGCTGCCATCGACACCGTGAACCATCAGATCTTCCTCTCCACCCTCTCAGGGCTGGGCGTCTCAGGCTCTGCACACTCTTGGATTGCATCCTTCCTGGCAGGCTGCTCCTACCAGGTGACGTGGAGAGGATCTGTGTCTGCACCACTTACTCTCACTACTGGTGTCCCCCTGGGCTCGGTTCTAGGCCCTCTCCTCTTCTCTCTATACACCAAGTCACTCGGCTCCGTCATATCCTCACATGGTCTCTCCTATCATTGCTATGTGGATGACACTCAACTACTTTTCTCCTTCCCCCCTTCTGACACCCAAGTGTCGACACGCATCTCTGCGTGCCTGGCAGATATCTCAACTTGGACGTCGGCCCACCACATCAAGCTTAACCTCGACAAGACGGAGCTGCTCTTCCTTCTGGGGAAGGCCTGCCCGCTCAAAGACCTCTCCATCACGGTTGACAACTCTAGTGTCGCCCTCCCAGTGCAAAGAACCTTGGCGTGACCCTGGACAACACCCTACCGTTCTCTGCAAACATCAAAGCAGTGACTCGCTCCAACATCCGTAGAATATGACCCTACCTCACGCAGGAAGCGCCGCAGGTCCTAATCCAGGCACTTGTCCTCTCCCGTCTGGACTACTTCAACTCGCTGTTGGCTGGGCTCCCCGCTTGTGCCATCAAACCCCTGCAACTTATCCAGAACGCTGCAGCCCACCTGGTTTTCAACCTTCCCAAGTTCTCTCATGTCACCCCGCTCCTCCACACACTCCACTGGCTTCCAGTTGAAGCTCTCATCCACTACACGACCATGGTGCTTACCAACGGAACAGCAAGGGGAACTGCAACGCCCTACCTTCAGGCTATGCTCAAACCTTACACCCTAACCCTACATCCTTCCTCTGAGTTAGGAAGGATGCCTGTATCTTTGTAGTGACTGGGTGTATTGATACACCATCCAAAGTGTAATTAATAACTTCACTCAAAGGGATATTCAATGTCTGCTTATTTTTATTTTTACCCATCTACCAATAGGTGCCCTTCTTTGCGAGGCATTGGAAAACCTTCCTGGTCTTTGTGGTTGAATCTGTGTTTGAAATTCACTGCTCGACTGAGAGACCTTACAGATAATTGTATGTGTGAGGTACAGAGATGAGGTAGTCATTCAAAAATCATGTTATACACTATTATTGCACACAGAGTGAATCCATGCAATTTATTATGTGACTTGTTAAGCACATTTCTACTCCTGAACCTATTAAGGCTTGCCAAACAAAGGGGTTGAATACTTATTGGCTCAAGACATTTCAACTTTTATTTTTTTTATTAATTTGTAAACATTTCGAAAAACATAATTCCACTTTGACATTATGGGGTATTGTGTGTAGGCCAGTGACAAAAAAATCTCAATTGAATCCATTTTTAATTCAGGCTGTAACACAACAAAATGTGTAAAACATCAAAGGGTGTGAATACTTTCTGAAGGCACTGTATGTGTGAATGGCATATAAATGGCATAATATCAAGGAACTGAGCCTCACCACAATCATTCTGACTTAGGAGGGACAAAAGTAAAAAATGTATCATCAAATCTACTTTATAGATTTATTTGGGGTGATAAAGAAAATGATACGCTTTTTATTGATTCTAAAGTTGCCGTTTATGCAATGTCATTTAAAAAGTGAAAGTCTTAATTATCAACCCAGATATGCAGCCAGTGAAACAGTAAAATATCTGTAATTTCTGTACATTTTTATTACACTTTGTTCCTCACTACAATTCACTGGGGGTGCATATGATTTACGATGCTATTTGTTTTACAAAGCAATTATGGTGCAATGATTTCTATGAGCAGCGTGCATAATTCAAAACCAATAAACAATCATTAACTTCTCTTAGAGTCAAGACATATCAATGGCATCCAACCTGAAAATGTACTGTATGGTCATAAGCAGTCTTAAAAACAATGATGGATTCTGTTATGTTCTAGTAAGAAACACAAAAATAAAACCCTGCCCTATGTAAGCCCATAGCCTTCCCAGGTTGCAGAACATGTTGATGCCAAGACCATTACGTATATAAATATTTCAACAAGATTGATGGAAAAAACTTATATTATTCTGTTCCCTGAACATACTAAAAGAAGACAAACACACACAGGCAAGAACCAGCTCTGATCTTCCTTAAAATACCTGGATCACTTTAGTTAACACAACACAGCATTTTCATACTCCTCTCTCCAAGGTCAAAGAGGAGAGACATCTTGAGAACGGGGAGAGATGAAAAGAGAAAACAGAGGCTGGGCTCAGTCATAGTGCCATCCTTCTGCATTTGCAAGACAAAAGTATGGATGAGGGCCAGCGTTGCTGTGGCAATTGGGAGACACATGGGTTAAAGTGATGAATGGTGCCTGGGCTCCAGGTAGAGCAACACTAAACACAATAACTTACTGTACAGTACTGCCTCTCAGCCCAGAGACTACACACCACTTCTGGGTGGTCTACTGTAATTATTTTATTTTTTACATATAACTGGCTGAATGACATAAACCGCAATCATATATTTGCCACTAAGTAGGCTATTAAGAAAGTCATTGCATTAGATCATTAGAAGGTTTTAATTTTGCTTGTTAGATAAATTGAGCAAATTGATTGAGCTGAAATGAAATGAACTATCCATTAAGGGCTGTTATCTGTGCTCACTCTGCTGTTTGTGTCTCTCTGCAGGGCGACGGCTCCACGTTCCTCCAGCTGGGATCCTCCATCGAGCAGCAGATCAACGGCATGTTCAAGGTGATGGAGGAGTACAACTGGGACAGTTTCGTGGTCATCACCAGCCTGTACCCGGGCTATGAGGTCTACGTGGACTATGTCAAGACCTTCACCGACACCAGCTACTTCATGTGGGAACTGCAGGACGTGCTGACCTTCGACATGTCTGCTGACGGCATGAACGACATCCGGGCACGGCGCCTGCTGCAGCAGATCGACGCCCAGGTGCTGCTGGTATACTGCTCCCATGAGGAGGCCCAGTACCTGTTCAGTATGGCCGGAGAGGCCGGCCTGCTGGGGCCTGGCTACATCTGGATCCTCCCCAGCCTTGCCGTAGGGAACCCAGACATGCCCCCACCAAACAGCTTCCCTGTGGGCCTCATCAGCATCATCACCGACCGCTGGCGGATGAGCCTGAGGAAGAGGGTGCGGGACGGGGTGGCCATCGTGGTCAAAGGGGTGCAGAGCTTCCGCAAACAGAGGGGCTTCATCCCCGAGGGCCACAACGACTGCCACAGCCCTGTTAGGGCATCTTCTAATGATACACTATTCAGGTGAATGGAGGTGGGGGGGTGGAAGGGGGGCATACTGACATACTGTAGGTTCGAGATTGTTCATTGCAATAACAAAAGCCAACCAAAATGGAGAGATTAAGTGATAACTGTAGCAGATAGAGAAGGACTGACTTGAAACAGAGAGAGAGAGTTGGCAACATCAGTCAACAGTTGCTCAACAGTCATTTAGCTGTGGCTTTCCATCTGCTTAATGTTGTGGTGGGGGGCAACATGGTACGCTCCATGTCACTCCCTTAACCCCTGCCTGCCAACTCATCCATCCTACCTCTGTTCTATCACCTCACTGTTGGAAGCACTGGCATCACAGAGAGATGGTGTGGCCTGTCATACTAGCCCAGCCCAAAAGAGCAATCTGGTGCCATCTGTGCCAGGGAACATGGAGCAAATCCTATTTGGTTCGAGAACATTTTTAATCAGCCAAAGGGAGGCTCGGCTTCTGTAGGGAAAACGTCAGCGTCAGCATTTGAGACTGGACTGGGAGGATAGGGGAGTTTCCAGGCAGGGTACAGGGGGGTATTCTATATTAATTTTTGCAGACCAGGATCGTAATATGAAATCTGACACAGTTCAGTGGTATTAAAACATCACTTTCTCCTCAGAAGTAATTTTCTCTTTTCTGAAAGTGGCTAGCCTGAGGGAAAGATAACTTCTCTTTTTGTAAATCAAAATCCTTCATGAAAAAGGAGAAACGTCTGGGCAGCTGTATTTCAGCCTTTGATTTGAGTCATACTGCTGTTCCAACCCCTACTATTTCCACTTTAAAGACAAAAAAGTCCTGAGTTGAATAGCAATGACCAAAGAGTTGGTAATATGAGGGTCCGGCAGGCCTGCTACAGCACTCTCCGTCTGCTCACCACTCTTTTATTTCCCTCCCTGGCACAACGTTGTTCTTTCTCACAGACCCTATTCAAAGGGAGCCACTTCAAACGGTGCAGTGTCTCGCTCTCTCCTCGGCGGTCAATAGATTCAACACCTCATTTAATTAGGTCTTTTTTTAATGAGCTTTTGATTATAAATCACTCCACCTGTTAATAAGATTATCACAGATTACCAGATTAAACAAGCCTTTCACATGGACTAGACAGAGGGCCCGTTCATTACCCAGCATGCTTTCATCACCTCTGCTGGACTGAGAGAGAGAGCAGCCTCGCAGGGCGTGATGACAGGGAGTTCACAGCATGTCGATAGCTATGTGCAAAACAAGCAGCATGTGGTGCTTTAGAAATAGGATGAAACCATTGGAAGATTGGATTAATGGGCATTAACGACTATTAGTATAGTGTTGTAATGAGTATTTAACCCTCTAATTGATTTCCCTTGTTTCCAGGCACATGTTAAACGTAACATGGGAACACAACGACTTCTCGTTCAACCCTGAAGGGTACCTGATCAACCCAGCCATGGTCATCATCACCTTAGACCGGGAGAGACAGTGGGATAAGGTGAGACATTACACTTCATTATATTCCTCCCAATCAGTAAAACTAGGGTTGGTCTTTGTGTTATCTGACTACAAGGTAATAAGGCTATATAACCTGCTCATTACGAAAGGAAAAACTCCAGAAAGTGTTATTAACAACACATTAATTACTTCCTCATTCCCCCTGTATTTTCATGAACTATCCCTGACAGGTCTTGACTTGGGCATATTGTGCGCTGTTACATTTCCATTGCATCACCTGTTACAAAATGCATGCTGTCCACCTAATAGGCTAGCATTGGGCTCTAACTGCCTCCTACCCATCACAGTGTCCTAATCGGTCACTATACCTCTCCATACCACAGGCCTAGTGTGATTACACGTCTGACTGGTCTCTCTATAAACACCAGCTATTCAAATCAGCCAGCCTAGCGTTCCACTACCTCAGAGCCACCAGCTCTTAGCGAACAGAACGTCGTCTCACACTTCATAGCCTCTATCTGTAATACCCTTCTTCACCCCCCATGACGAGTCAATGTGAGAAATTCTGCAGCCTCAATTACCAGCAGGCTTTATTGAAGGTAGATATTGTCAGGGGGTTCCCAGTAGGGAGTAGACACTGAAGGGAGGTGGAGGATGGTTTTCTTCCTTAAATGCAGTCAGTGGTTGAATGGAGGTTGATGTGTGTCAGAACATGTTGGGCCAAACCTCATCTCTGGGTAAACACCGCCGGGCCTTCTCCAGCTTATTACGTGCTATCGATGTTCTCTCAAGGTTGGTTCCTATTAATTTCAGATATGTTATTGAAATTGAGGCCTATGCCTCTGTAGTTGAAGGGTCTGAGTGCACTGTACTGTAGGCTATCAGATGTGTGGTGGGTCAGAGAGAGAGAGGGTAGAACTCTATTGACAGCTTGAGCCAATGGAAAGGTTGCAATTAAAAATACAACAGAAGATGAATGAGCAGTGTAGTGAATCCACTTTGAGGTTGAGATGTCAACAAGCTTACTGCTGGACGTGATCAATAAGACTCATCTTTAGACTCCGTTACTGGAAATATCTGAGCTACTCAAAAAAGTTACCTGAAGTGATTCTTCAAAAGAATAACAAGAAAACATGCTCATTCATTGCAGATCAATGAGGCAAACGTACACTGTGTCAGCTTCCTGCCTCCTGTTTGTCTCCGGGCCTCTAGAGGTCATCTGTGTTCCCCTCTGCCTTAGTTCTTCCTCGTGTGTCCTTATTAGCTTGATCCAGGTCAGCTGTGCCTTGTTTCCCCTAGAGTATTTTAGCTGTGTGTTTTCCCCTTGTTTCTCACTTGGTTTTTGAGTCCTGGCTATGTGTCTCCTGCTTTGTCCCACCGTGTCTTTCCAAGTAAGGTTTTCTAAGTTATCTTTAGTTTGTTTTTCTCCCCTCGTGGAGTTATTTTGTTTTGCCTCCTGTTTTGTTACTCTACCTCTGTTAATATACCTCTTTCTGAGAAGAACTTTTGTTGGACTATTTTTGAAGTGCGAAGAACCTTTGTTTTTACATTAAATCTACTTGCCTGGAGTATTGCCTTGGGTGTTTCATTTGGGTCCAACTATACCTCCTCTGTGGCTAAGGGGTAGAACCCCCAGCTCTCCACATCTGAGACCGGAGTCCAAGCCCAGCTTGTGACAGAAAAACCAAGTCAATCATGGACCCAGAAACACTCAGTTCCCAGGACCTGTTGGCGGTGATCACTCGACATGAGGCTTCTTTCCAGCGCCATGAAGCCGTTCTCAGCCGACAAGAAGAGCTGATGGCTAGTCATTCTCAACTCCTGGCCGAAATGATGAGTTCCCTCCGCCAGCTCTTTGAACGCCTCCCTGGTCCTCTCCCTTCCCCCAGGTCACCCCCCAGTGACGACAGGCCTTCTCTAGTGGCGGAGCCCCGACTACCACCTCCCAAGCCCTTTTCTGGGGATCCAAGCTCTTGCCAGGGTTTCCTCACCCAATGCTCCCCTCACCTTCGAGCTCCAACCCTCAAGTTTTCCCACAGACCGTTCCAAGATTGCCTACATCATTACCCTTCTTTCAGACAAGGAGCTCGCCTGGGCCTCTCGGTGTGGCAGTCCCAGGAGGCCTGTTGTGACTCCCACGCTGCATTTGTAGAAGAGTTCAAGCGGGTGTTCGATCATCCTGTCAGTGGGCGGGAGGCTTCCAAGCGCCTACTGTCTCTCCGTCAGGGCCCCGAAGCACGGCAGATTTTGCCATTGATTTCCGGACCATAGCAGCAAGGAGCGGATGGAATGATGAAGCGCTGAGGGTCTGTTTTCAGGGAGGGTTATCTGAGCCCCTTCAAGATGAGTTAGCCACCCGAGAACCAGCTGGAGATCTCGAGTCCCTCATAGCCTTGGCCATCCGCCTGGACAATCGTCTAAGAGAGCGGAGAACGGCTCGCCGCCAGGTGTCTCAGTCCCAAGTTCCTCTGAGCAGCTCTGTTTCTCCTGTTTGGACTCCGTCATTCAGAGCTTCCCCGGCTCCTGAACTGCTCCAGGATTCCCCGGAGAGCATGCAGTTAGGCCGTTCCAGGCTTTCTCCCAACGAAAGGGAACGTCGCATGAGGGAGCGTCGGTGCCTCTACTGCGGGGTTGCCGGCCACTTCCGCTCCACTTGCCCCGAGCTTTGGGAAACGCCTGTCCCCGCCCAGCTACAGGAGGGCTGTGATGGGGAGAATTAGAGCTCCTCCTACTAACGCTGTCCTGGCTATTCCAGCCACTCTGTCCTGGGAGGGCCACCAGCATCGGGTCCAGGCTATGATCGATTCCGGTGCCGCAGGTGATTTCCTGGATGTAACCTTGGCTAAGGAACTTAAGATCCCTACCCAACTACTTCCTCAACCCCAGGCAGTTACAGCCTTAGATGGCAGACCTCTGGAACCAGGAAAGGTTACAGAGGCGACTCAGTCCCTGCGACTTACCATCTCTCAACACCAGCAGGAGGAGACCTTCTATCTCATTGACTCTCCCGAGTATCCTATTATCCTGGGTCACCCTTGGCTATGCAGACATAATCCCCAGATCGACTGGCCTACTGGCACCATTCTAAGCTGGGGTCCCACTTGCCAACTCACCTGCATGCTTCAGAGTCCCTCAGCCCCTAGTACCCAGTTTCAAGAGTCTGTTGACGTCTCCCGAGTCCCCAGTGTTTACCATCGGTTCAAGGCAGTGTTCAGCAAGGCCCGGGCTACTTCCTTACTGCCTCATCGCACGTATGACTGTGCCATTGATCTACTCCCTGGGTGCTGCCCTCCTAGAGGTCGGATCTTTTCCTTGTCCTCCCCGAGCACGCAGCTATGGACACCTACATTAAGGAGTCCTTGGCAGCCGGCCTCATCTATGCCTCTACTTCCCGGCTGGGGCGGGCTTCTTTTTTGTTGAAAAGAAAGACGGGGTCTTAGGCCTTGTATTGATTACCGGGACTCAACAAGATCACGGTTCGGAATCGATACCCCCTTCCTCTCATGGCCACTGCTTTTGAGCTGCTTCAAGGGGCTTCCATTTTTACTAAACTGGTTCTCGCAATGCTTACCATCTCGTGCGGATCCGGCAAGGAGACGAATGGAAGACGGCGTTCAACACGCCCACGGGGCACTATGAATATCGGGTGATGCCGTTCGGGCTCACCAATGCCCCCGCAGTATTCCAAGCCCTGATTAATGATGTTCTCCGGGATATGCTTAATCTGTTCGTCTTCGTGTACCTGGACGATATCCTCATCTTCTCGAGGTCACAGAAGGAGCATGAGGGGCATGTTAGCAGGGTTCTCCAGAGGCTCCTTGACAATCACCTCTACGTTAAACCTGAGAAGTGTGAATTTCATGTTTCTCAGACTCAGTTTCTCGGGTTTATTGTCACTCCCGGGCACCTAGAGATGGATCCCAAGAAGGTCAAAGCGGTCCACTGCTGGCCCACACCTGCCACGGTCAAGGAGGTTCCAACGGTTCATTGGCTTTTCTAACTTCTATCGGAAGTTCATTAAGAATTTCAGCTCGGTGGTAGCCCCCTTGACGACGCTTACCAAGGGAGGAGGGACCAAGATTCACTGGGGTCCGGAAGCAGCAGGGGCCTTCGAGGATCTCAAAGCGCCGCTTCACTTCTGCTCCGATTCTGGTGATCCCTGACCCAGAAAGACCTTTCGTGGTGGAGGTGGACGCCTCAGAGGTGGGGGTGGGAGCCGTCCTGTCACAGAGGGGTGAGGATGGGAGATTACACCCTTGTGCCTTCATGTCTCGCCGCCTGTCTGAGGCCGAGCGCAACTACCACGTGGGGGATCGAGAGTTGCTTGCGGTAAAACTAGCCTTGGAAGAGTGGCGCCATTGGCTTGAGGGGCTCAGCACCCTTTCCAGGTTCTCACAGACCACAAGAACCTGGAATATCTCCAACAGGCTAAGCGGATGAACCCTCGGCAAGCACGATGGTCCCTTTTCTTTAATCGATTCCAGTTCCTCCTGTCTTACCGACCTGGCACCAAGAACGTCAAGCCGGATGCCCTGTCTCGAGCCTATTCTTCCGAGGTACAAGAGAAGCCCTTGGCATCGATTATTCCGAGGTCTAGGATCGTCGCACCTCTTCAGTGGGAACTAGAAAGAGGGGTACGAGAAGCCCTTGTCCATGAGCCCGATCCAGGCGGTGGTCCTGCCGGTCGCCTGTACGTTCCTCTCTCTGTTCGGGCCCGCGTCTTGCAGTGGGGTCATGAGTCGCCCTTGACATGCCATCCAGGCAGTGCTCGCACCCTGGAATTCCTCCGACGGCGGTTTTGGTGGCCGTCCATCAAGAAGGACGTGCAGGTCTATGTTGAGGCCTGCCCTGTGTGCAACCAGGGAAAGTCGACACGCCAGCGACCCCAGGGACTGCTCCATCCCTTACCTGTTCCTCGAAGGCCATGGTCACACCTTTCTCTGGACTTTGTTACGGGACTTCCTCCATCCCAGGGCAACACCGTCATCCTAGTGGTGGTTGACCGGTTCTCTAAGGCTGCCCGGTTTATTCCCCTGCCCAAGCTGCCCTCGGCTAAGGAGACTGCTGAGCTCCTCATGAACCATGTCTTCCGGATATTTGGTATTCCCCTGGACGTGGTCTCCGACCGAGGTCCCCAATTCTCGTCCCGGTTTTGGAGGGCCTTCTGCAGGCTTATTGGGGCCACAGCCAGCCTATCGTCGGGGTTCCATCCAGAGTCTAATGGCCAAACGGAACGGATTAATCAGGATCTGGAGACCACCCTGTGGTGTATGGCGGCCAGTAATCCCACGTCTTGGGCCACCTATATCATTTGGGCTGAATATGCCCACAACACCCTCCAGTCCTCAGCCACCGGATTGTCCCCCTTCGAATGCCAGTTCGGTTACAACCCTCCATTATTTCCAGAGGAAGAGGCGCAAGTTGGTGTTCCCTCGGCCCAGCGCTTTGTCCAACGCTGTAGGCGGACCTGGAAGAAGGCCAGGTGTACCCTCCTTCGGACCTCCCAGAGATACCAAAGTCAGGCTAATCGCCACCGCCGGACGGTCCCTAGTTTCCGAGCTGGTCAGAGAGTTTGGTTGGCCACTAAGAACCTGCCCCTCCGGGTCGAATCCAAGAAGCTTTCCCAGAGATACATTGGCCCTTTCCGCATAGCTAGAAAAAGTTAACCCCTGTTTCTTATCGTTTGGTTCTCCCTCGCTCCCTTAGAATTAACCCCACTTTCCATGTTTCACTACTTAAACCTGTCTTGTCTTCTCCCTTTGCCCCCCCACGCAGACCCCCGCCACCTCCCAGGATCATTGACGGCCAGCCAGCCTACACAGTCCGCCGGATACTGGACTCCCGGAGGGTCCAGAACTCTCTGCAGTATCTGGTGGACTGGGAGGGCTACGGGCCAGAGGAGCGCTCCTGGGTTCCAGCCAGGGACATCCTGGACCCAGGTTTGATCCGAGATTTTCGCACCCTGAGGCCAGGGTGTTCTGGAAGGAACGTCAGGAGTCGTTCCTAGAGGAGGGGGTCCTGTCAGCTTCCTGCCTCCTGTTTGTCTCCGGGCCTCTAGAGGTCATCTGTGTTCCCCTCTGCCTTAGTTCTTCCTCGTGTGTCCTTATTAGCTTGATCCAGGTCACCTGTGCCTTGTTTCCCCTAGAGTATTTTAGCTGTGTGTTTTTCCCCTTGTTTCTCACTTGGTTTTGAGTCCTGGCTATGTGTCTCCTGCTTTGTCCCACCGTGTCTTTCCAAGTAAGGTTTTCTAAGTTATCTTTAGTTTGTTTTTCTCCCCTCGTGGAGTTATTTTGTTTTGCCTCCTGTTTTGTTACTCTACCTCTGTTAATATACCTCTTTCTGAGAAGAACTTTTGTTGGACTATTTTTGAAGTGCGAAGAACCTTTGTTTTTACATTAAATCTACTTGCCTGGAGTATTGCCTTGGGTGTTTCATTTGGGTCCAACTATACCTCCTCTGTGGCTAAGGGGTAGAACCCCCAGCTCTCCACATCTGAGACCGGAGTCCAAGCCCAGCTTGTGACACACTGAGTGTACAAAACATTACAAACTCTTTCCATGACATAGACTGACCAGGTGAATCCAGGTGAAAGCTATTATCCCTTTTCACTTCAATCAGTGTAGATGAAGGGGAGTAGAGAGGTTAAATAATTATTTTTTAGCCTTGAGACAATTGAGACATGGATTGTGTATGTGTGCCATTTAGAGGGTGAATGGGCAAGACAAAATATTTAAGTGCCTTTGAACGGGGTATGGTAGTCGGTGCCAGGCGTACTGGTTTGAGTGTGTCAAGAACTGCAACGCTGCTGGGTTTTTCATGCTCAACAGTTTCCCATGTGTATCAAGAATGATCATCCACCCAAAGGACATCCAGCTAACTTGACACAACTTTGAGAAGCATTGGAGTCAACATGGGCCAGAATCCCTATGGAACGCTTTGGAAACCTTGTAGAGTCCAGCACTCCTTCACTCTCCCCTTCGCTCAATTCATTTTTTAATTTTCCTTTGTGTTCCACCTTAAACTGCACCTTGCTTTTACTCCTTATTCTGGTAAAGAGAGGGAGAAGAAGAGGAGGAGAAGAAGAGGAGGAGGAGAAGAGGAGGAGAAGAAGAGGAGAAGTCTTTCTCTCTCCTTAGTTTTAGCCAGTCTGAGCCTTATAGTATGTTTTTGGATTTGACAACAGCTAATGGGGATCCTAAGAAAATACAACAAATACCAAATCATTAGGAACATTGCTCACTCCAAGTATTATCCAAGCTCAGGCTATAGGCATTTGAGATCTTGGCTCCCTCTCTCATCTCCAATATGTTACAAAGGCAAACTGACAAGTCTGTTCTTTGACACAAACAAAGAGGTTTGGCTCTGTAAAGCCAGTAAAAAGAGTGAGGGGACACTCTTACTCTATTTTTTCCTCTTAAAGCTGGTAAACTACATGTCTTTTCACCAAGAGCTTAGAATCAATCTCTCCTTCTGATTGCTTTTGTTATTTCTACTAGAAGTCCCAGCCACTCATCGCATTGTCTTCAGTCATCTCGGAAACAACCCCCCACAGCTCAGCTCTCACCCATGATATTTCCTGGCACACTAAAGACTGATTGCACACTCATCTGCTCATTTATTAGCCAGGTAAATCACCACAGTGCTCTTTCCAAATGTAGTTGGGCTGACAGTACTATCCTCTATCCTCCACCCTCGAGCCTCTTCCCTCTCCAAAAAAGTCAGCTTGGGAGAAGAGGAGAGAGAGAGAGCGAGAGCGAGAGCGAGAGGGAGAGAGAGAGAGAGAGAGAGAGAGAGAGAGAGAGAGAGAGAGAGAGAGAGAGAGAGAGAGAGAGAGAGAGAGAGAGGAGAGAGAGAGAGAGAGAGAGAGAGAGAGAGAGAGAGAGAGAGAGAGAGAGAGAGAGAGAGAGAAAACATTGAGGAAGAGACAGGAAGTGATATAGAGATGAGTGAGAATGAAGCCCTGGAGGCTGGAGCCTGCTCCCGTCACAGCTCCTATCCTGCTGGTTGGTATACGGTGTTGGGGAAGCGACTGCTTCCTAGACGTACATCTCCTCCAGTCCTCCTGAAATTATAGCGTGGTACACAGGAAGTTGATTTCCAAACACTTCTGGGGTCAAAATATTTGTTCGATAGGCTCCTCATGATATATGGTCTCGAAGTGACATAGTCAATTAAACTTTTTCTGTTTCCAGTCTACAGGGGAATAAAGTACTAGTTCACTCACAACTCATAGAACACAATCGGAAACTTTCTTCAAAACAGAGCTTCAGGATATTACATTGTTTATAACTAAAAGAAGTTGCTTAAAAACCTAGGAGGTCAAAGAGACCAGGTTGAGATTACCTTCTAACAGTCATTTCTAGATAACAAGCATTGGGTGTTTAGCGGGCTGCTTCAGTGTGGAGTTGTGTGTGATAACGTGGCCCCGTGGGCAGTGTGGGGAGGAGCTTCATTTCGCTAGCAGCATGGCGGTGGACTCTAATGAGCCACAGGGCTGAGATGCGTTTCATCCCAGTGCATTTTGATGAGATTTACCATCGCGATCCATTGACAAGCCCATAAACTGGGAGAAATGAAAACAAGGGGATTAATCAATAGTCTGACAGGAGAGACAGGAATAACTAAACATACCAGTAAAACAGAGGATATTCTAATAGTTGTATTTTGTTGTCCTTTGTGACATCTGACAATAATGACTGCAATAATCAGATAACATCATGGCTTCCAGTATTAGTAGGAGAGATTATTATGAAGCAAAGGCATTTGTCAGTGGTACGGGTTGACCTCCTGTTTCTCCTAAAGGGTTGTAATAAAACGTTTAGGACAGCCAATCATTTTCCAAAGTAAGCAGAATTATGCAGTCTTTGACTCACAGTTGCTTGTGATCATCGTGATATAAGAATATGTGATTTAGATTTTGCTCAGATATGTCAAATATTATTATTGTTATTGTAAAGTTTTACATTTCAGTGCTCATTTTGTGTCTTAGATGCCTCAGTGTTGGCCAAGCATTATTTTAGTGACCCCCTGATATGAATTAAAGATGGTAGTGCAATCCATACATTCTAAAAGGGTATTGACCAGTCTTCTGCCTTTGTAGAGGTAGCTGATTGAACACAAACTTGTTGTTAAATGTTCTCAATATGAGCAATGAAATGGTTTTACCCTGCAGCCTTTTGTTGCTGATGCTTGTGACAATCCGCCAATATATTGACAGAAACATAAAAATTGGTCAATATGGTCTATGTGCAAACACAGTAACAATGAATACAATTATCAACACAGTTCACAATCCATTTTAATGTGGCACCGTAATAATTAGGAGGCATAAAAAGCAATCAAAACAAAAACATTCTGGAGAGAAAACTTATTTGTAGCTTTTGTCTCTTTGTTTAACCTTAAACAACTCTCAATTATGGAACTTCACTGATTAAAGGCACAATATGTTTGCCATTAAGAACGATTAAATCACCATCACTATGTAAATGTTTACAACCTCATCCTCAACACATAAAACCATAGAGAACAATAATATAAGTGTTACTGCGTTGGGCTCTGTGAAAGCCACAGTTTAATTACTGGGTGTGATCACTTGTTTTCTGAGTCACTGCAATGAAGCAGAGAAGTGCTGTTCAGCATACTGAACTACTTCATCACCACTGAGATGGAGAACTGTGTTTGGTAATGGAGGAAACAGCAGATAAAGAGTTTGGTCCTCTGTGACCCGCTGATCCTCACAGCTTGAGAACAGATGTTCAGAGTGAGACTAGACAAACTTCTCTAACTTAGTACAAGGAGACATCACAGGTGGTGCAACTCCTCAGTGTGTGCCTCAGGATTGTTGAGGTCTATTTAAAATGGGAACAGATCTTGTCTTTCTGCATCCTGATATATATTTGATTGACTGCATGTTTTCCTAGTGGAAAAAGAGAATCCATCATTTAGCATTCACAACAGAAAAATTTATTTTGTTTTTTTCATCTTCTCTGTAATAAAATATAATAAAATACACAGGAAAATTGATAACAAAACATTCAGACCTGGAAATAACATTTCCTCAACTTAATCTCTTGGCATTTCCCACACAGCTGCATTGAAATCAGACACAAATCTCTGAGGAGTAGTTTGAGATGTGATTGTATTGCAGGTATAAATACCGATAAGATAAAGTATGACTCATGCCTGTTCTTTTCCCTTCTCTCTCTTGTCTTCCAGGTGGGGAACTATGAGATGGGGATCCTGCAGATGAGATACCCGGTGTGGCCTCGCTACGGCACTTATCTGGAGCCTGTATCAGATAACAGACACTTGACTGTGGCCACCCTGGAGGAACGTCCCTTTGTCATAGTGGAGGCTGTCGACCCCATGACTGGGACCTGTGTCAGCAACACTGTGCCCTGCCGCCGCCAGTCCAACAAGACAGAGACGTGAGTGGTACAAAATTCCTTGAAACCTTTTGGTCTTCTCTGACATTAATGACAACACACTTTTTCTGATTAGAAGAATGAAACAGAGCATAAAATTGTAGTGTACTACTATGGTCATGTACATCCATTATCCTGTTTCACTAACCATTACTTATTGTCAGTAGCGATGTTAGCATGTAAATCTTTGTGGGGCAAAAAACAAACATTTTTAGATGCATGCCAGCAAAGCCACTACACAACACAACACTAAACAATAGATTAATTGCATTGACAAATGGTGCCCACAAACTGTTTGGGCCTACATAAAGCTGTCCCAACAGCAGAGCTTTCTTTTCAGCACCATGGAGTGAATCCTTACCACTGCTTCACCTGGCTATCAGCAGAGCCTTGTCTGGCAGCAAAACAGTTCATTCAGCCTCATTTACTGCCTTTTTAAAAAGCATAGCTGATATGGCTGACTTGCTTAAACAAATGTGGTTCTTCTGACATTTGAGTTGTACAAACTATGGCATAAGAGGACGACGAGCGGATAAGAGGCAATCCGTAATTTCGATTAAGACATTAATGAGCGAGCTAGGACGGACATTGTCAATATAACTATTTGTTCAGCACTTTTGAAATGTACAGTGACAGAATTCAGAACATGGGCCGTTCTTACAGTATTCTCCATGTAAACCAAGTCCGAACCGTAGGATAAATAAAGGGGGCATATAAGCAGACAATGAAAGCTCTTACAATATTAGATGATTACATTTCTCTAAAACAGGCTATAGGCTACATGTGCACCACCAAGTCAGAACAGTAGGCTAAGTTATGAGGGGGAAAGGGACCAAATTATTAGGGTGAGGCACATGGGCTACTAACAGCTTTCTACATAACATGCACTTAGTATTACTTTCTTAGCTACAGTATCCATATCTCCCTGGCATATTACATCATTTATGCAGCAGCATACAATACATTTTTGGACTCACCTTGTTGTGCTGCGCTTACTTGAACAGAAAGGTGGCGCAGCGGTCCTTGTGGGAAAATTTTGTCATCAAACTTTGTCATCGAAGTCTGACATTCTCTGGATTTATGGTGCTTTCAAGACAACTAGGAACTCAGAAAAAAACAAGGTCGAATCATGACGTCAGTGATCTTCAGGTCGGAGCTCTAGAAAGAGGCCCGAGTTCCCGACTTGGAATTCCGAGTTGGATGACCATTCAAAATGTATTTTCCCAGTCGGAGCTTGTTTTCTTCACAGTTCTTGAAATCACTGAAGTCTGAGATTTCCCTGTTCCGAGTTTCCAGTTGTTTTGAACGCGGCAGAAGTCATGCTGGTTTGACAGCATGGCCAATATATTCAACCTTTTCTGGCCCATGGCATGTGAATGTTTAACCTTTTAAGCTTAGAAAAGAGACCCTTAAACTCAGACTTGGACCACACACCCACTCCACTGAATAGCAGGCTAGTGATTGCTTTACAATGCTTGCAGTTAGCCACTGATTTCTTCCAAACCACTCATTGTTGAATTTGCGATTTCCAACTTGTTGTGTAATGTTTATGTCCAATGAGCACCAATACGATGAGCACCAATACGTTTTATCTATAATTTCTCTTCATATGACAAGGATTGAAAAGGATTTGCCAGTAGATTGTCGACGTGATTCATGATGATGACTGCTTGTCTAGCTTGCTAGCTAAGATTTCAAAAGTATGATGTTGACATGATCAGTCCAATCAAAGCTACAGTAGATATAATGTGATTTGACTTAATTTTATCTGTGGCGATTGACCTTGAGCCTTCTTGGATGGGCACTTCTAATGTAACTCTATGGCAGCACCCAAGGGGCTTGAATTTTCTAGCTCTCCCCGTAGACGTAGTGTCCCCATGAGTGACAGAACACTGAGCCAATCACGGCGCAACTAGAGAACATTATCAACCCCTACGCTCCATATTTTCCGCTGGCTGCCCCACCCCCACAGAAAGCACTGAGCTAGGCTGAAACACCTGCATTTTGGAGCTGCCTTACTCAAGAATGCAAAAAAGAGACCACGCTTGTATGCCGCTTTATTAACTCAATGATTTATATGTTTACATTGTTTGCAAACTGATATGTGACACGTATTAATGCCAAAATATATGTTTTTTAGCTAAACAGGTGGGCCTAAAAACAGGTGGGCCCCCCTTCCCTGAATGACGGGTCACCACTGCTTGTTGTATGTAAACTGAGCTAACACCTACCACATACACCATATTAATGACACCATACTAACCCATTGGTGTTACAATCCCACATACGGTCCCACATGTAGAACATGCTGTGGTTGATTAATTTGGACTGTAACTTGGAGAGTGCCATTAGGTGTGAAGAGGATGAACAGTCTCTTCCCCTACCATTAGCCCAGCCGTGAGTCCTTATCACACAATGGGGTGAGATCCTCATTAAAGCAGACAGCCAGAGTGCGACATTACAATAATCGCAGTGTGACCAAATAAGGGAAATATATGTGCTGCTTGCTGGGATATCAATTAGATGGGCCGATTAGGCCTCCTCATCAATCCTGGACACCTAGAGACTGATAGTGATGTTCATTAGTGAATGGATATGGGGAAAGGAAACATTATCCATTACTGACAATGGTGTTAATGAGAAGAGGGGATGAGCTCAATTCAGTGAAAATCTGCTTGGGAAGCAGACCGGGTCTTTTCTTTAGCTTGCACTGACCAAAACACCCCATTATTATAATCTGCATAATTCTAGTGTGTTTTGTCTTGACTTATATAGCAGTTTGCCATGTTGAACAAGGAAACATTTTCCTTGAGTTCATATAGGAGAAATTGGATAAACCAAGTAACTAACTAAATGATGCAGTTAGTGGGTTGAGATAGAGACCCAGTGATTGATAATGGTAAAACACCAACAGCCATTCCACTAAAGACCAGCCCTGGGGGCTGATGCTGATAATGGACCCCTATGCTGTGGTGGCCGGCAGGACAGAGAGCTAGAGGACCTGGCAGACTCATTTATTAAGGGCCATCGGTGGCCTCTCTCAGAAACCTCTTCCATGCCCCAAGACTCCCGCCGAGGCCCATAACACCCATAACTCACACCTACACGACTCGTCCGAGCTGGGCGCCAGCGCTACAAGCCATCCGTCAGGTGGGAGTATTTCTGGGCCCTCTGTTCCCTCAGCAGACGGGAGAAATGAGAGCGGACCATCTGTGCGGCTTCACGTGGAGACACACTTATTCCTCCTTCGAGAGACTAAACAAACAGTCACTCTGTTCGCACTGCTCCACTGTGGTCAGACTGATATAACTCCTCCTTATGTGTCAGGTTGTCCAGAGAGACAGGTCCTATTCTTCTGTAAAGCTCTTTGTAACGTTTTTCACTTCACTAGCTTGGTACAGACCCATACATTGACCACACGTCAGCGCATTATCCTCTTGCCATTGCTGGTGATCCCTAGGTGAACAGTAGCGTTGACGTTAGACGACGATGTCATCATATAACAATTTTGCCTGATGAGAGTGAGATGATAATAAGTTGATTTGATTAAAGCTGAGACTGGGTTCAACAGTGGGTGAGCCCCCACCCCCCGAGCCACACATTGGCAGGAACAATGCACAGCACCGTGGTCCAATTCACTTTGTTTCAAAGGTGAACGTTTCAAGGGCTTGCTGCTGGATATAGGGACCCAAAACAACTGTGCCTTTGGATTTCCTTCAGACAACAAGCAGATACCCATTTACACAAATAATTGGTTTAGTGGCAACAACAACATATTTGTATCAAACACACAAACACTTAAACACACATGCGCACACACCACAAACACACACACACTCAGGCACACACATATTCTCTTATATTCCCAAACCTGTTTGGATGCTATCAACAGCCCACTTAACCTCCCAGCGGTGAACCCTGGCAGCTGGTGAGACAGGGGACTTTGGGACCTGTCTGTTTACTCTGCGATGTCTCACACCACCCGCTCGTTTCCTCCAAACACTTCATTTGTTTCATTTTGTTGCGGCTGCAGCTCTGCGCCTCCATCGGCTGTCTGTGCGTCTCATTGCCTCTCGTCCTCCTCCTCTCCCCTGTGTCTGAGGGCTGAGGGCACACTCCATTAGACTAAAGGTCTGAGGGAGGTTAAGGGTGATGTGTCATTAGTGCTCTCTGCATCTCGTCATGGTTCACTTGGTCCCCCACACTGCCACTGCCTGGCCTCGTCGTCCCTATGCACCACTGTCAGTGACTGTCTGTTTTCTCCTTCGCTCTATTCTGGAGGTTTCTAACATCTTCCAACTGCTGCAAAATCAATGTGGTCCCTTGAAAAAAGTCAAATATTTCAACATTGTGCGCCCACAAGAGACATGGTGTAATTTGAACCCTGTTGACAAGGTCAAACATGGCCTGAAGTCTCCAACATTCTGTTGATGAAGTGATTGATTAACACACACTCGACACTGTTAATGACGTCGCTATGTTTTCTACCCACATATTCCAACGACGCTCCCATTGTCCCGTTAGTGTGAAACTGGAGGACATTTTCCTAATCACGTTCTTGGTAATCCTGCTGATAATTTAGAGGAATGGATTATACCCGCGACAGCTTCCTCCACTTGATATGCACAGCCAGTGCTGTCCATTTAGTTCCCCTGGATTCTCTCTCTCTCTCTCTTTCTTTGTAGTTCATTACAGCGGTTGTGTATACAGGTAGAGCTACTTTGTCAGGGTCATTCCAGTCGCTCCACATGTAGTGGGCCCCATGCTGGTGTACACTTCATTACCATGGTTTAGCATAAGGATGTGTATGTTGCATTAAGGTTTAGGTCAAATCGTTTCGCCCAGGGGAGGGAACGGGAGGGAAAGGGAGAGATAGAGATAAAGAGACAGAGCAATGCCTGAAGAGGAAGTATTGCTTTAAGCCCCAAAGACATTGTGGTAATGGGGCAAGGTCTACAGGATTGAGTATGTAGGCTGCTTATCTGCCATGGACGAGTCCGCCATTAGCCAGACAGCAAATAATCCAGCATTGTGTTTCACTCCTGCCTTTGTTTGTTTGTGATTAATTTGTGTCGGATTTGTTTTGGTCAGCCCCGGCTGTCCATCCATCTGTCGCAGCCATGACATAATGTGCAGGCCTGTGGAGCCGCCCAGTCCCTCCAGTTCTCCCTGCAACCCCACTCCTGACGTCAGCTCCTGGGCACACGTCAAGGGGGCCTTTTTATACCATTCTGTTTCTCTCTATCACTCTCCCTCCTCCACCTTCTTCTGGTATGTTTCTTCCTCCTACATTTCCTTAAGGAAATCATGCTAATGAGATTTTTGCCATATAAGCTTAAGCCTCTTGCTCTGTTGATCCAGGAGCATGAAGTTAACGATGGGCTTTTATGAAACGAGAATAGATGTGTTTACAACAATGTTATTACTGTTTGTAACCTGATGGGTGGAATTGGTGCATCAACTATCTTGATTGAAAATGGCCACATTAGCTGAGTTCCTAATTCATTCCCATGCATTATCGAATCATTATGACATGCCATTGGTTACTCATCTCTTCCATTCACATCCAATCCATCTACAGGAGCTCTGTAGCCGTTATTCAATAAGAGCATGAATCAGGTGAAGACTTGTGAATATCCCAAAAAACGCTCAGCCAATAACATTTCCCCACCGATTAATAACCCTCGATGAGCGACAAATGGCCTCCTTTAAAAAAAAAAGGTCCCAGAATATTTGTTAGGTTGCAGCAAATGTCCTCATAACACAAAAACTGTCCAGTCGTGCTGATGATTATACGTTTGTATAAAATATTCACCTGATGTTGCAAGAACTTTCCCAGAACACATTTAGTCTGTTCTTTAAAGGTTCCCAGAATGTTGCATTAGGTTGTGGGAACAGTCTGATGGTAACATTGTGGGGATATGACAAGATATAGGTTCCCAAAACACTAAAACTGTCCAGTTGTGCTGACATTCAGATAATGTTTGTATCAGGGTACACAAAACATTCCTTTGATGTTGCAAGGATGTCAACAGAACAGCCTTTCTGAGTTATTTAAAGGCTTCCAGAACATTTAATTAGGTTGTAGGAACAGTGTGGATACATTTACAAGAAGCAAAATATGTTCAGTTGTGATGACATTCTTACAATGTTTAAGTTAGGTTTCACAGGACATTCCCTTAATGTTCCAAGAATATTCTTGTGCTATATTCTCTCCCTCTCTCCCTCCCATCCCGGAGGACCTGAGCCCTAGGACCATGCCTCAGGACTACCTGGCCTGATGACTCCTTGCTGTCCCCAGTCCACCTGGTCGTGCTGCTGCTCCAGTTTCCACTCTTCTGCCTGTGGCTATGGAACCCTGACCTGTTCACCGGATGTGCTACCTTGTCCCAGACCTGCTGTTTTCAACTCTCTCTACTGCACCTGCTATTTCAACCTTTAAATGCCCGGCTATGAAAAGCCAAGTGACATTTACTCCTGATGTACTGACCTGTTGCAACCTCTACAACCACTGTGATTATTATTTGACCCTGCTGGTCATCTATGAACGTTTTAACATCTTGGAGAAAAATCTGGCCTTAATGGCAATGTACTGTTATTTTTTTTATATTTTTTTTTTATAATCTCCACCCGGCACAGCCAGAAGGGGACTGACCACCCCTCAGAGCCTGGTTCCTCTCTAGGTTTCTTCCTAGGTTTCTGCCTTTCTAGGGAGTTTTTCCTAGCCACCGTGCTTCTACATCTGCATTGCTTGCTGTTTGGGGTTTTAGGCTGGGTTTCTGTATAGCACTTTGTGACATCTGCTGATGTAAAAAGGGCTTTATAAATAAAATGTGATTGATTGATTAACGAAGGTTGCACAGAACATTCCCACAATGTTGCATAATGTTCCACAATTTCCAAATAAGTCTGTTTTTATGATGTTAATAGCATATTTTTTTTTGGGGGGTTAATATAATATTCCATTGATGTTCACGCAATATACATAGATTTAATGGCAATTCACATTTTAGGACTGTATTGTAGGCCCACTACAAGGTAATACAGACACACATGGCATTTTAATTGAATTAGTTGG
This sequence comes from Coregonus clupeaformis, assembly GCF_020615455.1. NCBI lineage: Eukaryota > Metazoa > Chordata > Actinopteri > Salmoniformes > Salmonidae > Coregonus > Coregonus clupeaformis. Next base: position 25,631,570 of record NC_059226.1, on the reverse strand, counting down.
ACATTTGTTTATCATACAAAGACAACCATATTTTGTACACTTCATATGTTGACAAAATGCACATTATTTCATTTGAACAGCATTTAATCATACAAATACAACCATATTTTACGAGCACTATGAAGAAGATGGGAACATTTTAATAACTCAGAAATTGTGTTCTGTGTCCTGATTGACCATATTAGACTGAAAAACCCCCACAATACCACAGTTATCTCCTGGTGGCACAGAGGGTTAATGATCTGACTGCAAGATTGCGGGTTCAATCCCACATATTCTTTATGCATGTTAAAAAAAAAAAAAATGAAATTGAGGCTCAGATATAATCTACTAAAATATATTGTCTTTATTTCTTCCAGATTTAGAAATCCAACAGAAATGCAGATTTTAGACTAACTGTAAAAAATTAAACATTGTGTAAAAATTGACTGAAAAGTAAACGTGATCCTAGATCAGCAGTTATAGTCTTGGTGGCATCACGATAGATCTATAAAAAGGGGCAGACCAATCGCACGCGGCGTTAGGTGGGCTATGATGACTTTAATTAAAAAGCACGTAACTACAAACAAAAAAAGGCGATGGTGGAGTCTAACAGTGACAAAATACTGAACATCTGGAACAAAAACCCACACACCACAAGGTATTACTTACACAGTATAAATATGGTCCCAGTCAGAGATACTGAGCCGACAGCTGACAGCCTCGGTACCTCCGATTGGGTCACTGACCAATACTCTGAAACAAAACCAAAACCAAACAAACAAAAAGAACACACCCTACCAACCAACCAGATGAGTATACACTCTCCAACAGTTTAGTGGCAGGCCAGGGCGTAATGACAGTACCCCCTAAAGGCTGCGGACTGCGGCCGCGCCTCGTCTGAGCTAAACAAGGGGAGGGCTGCGGAGGCACCACCTCTTCGGCGGTGGTTCCGGCTCTGGTCGTGTTTCCCCACCCCACCACTAGTCTCCTGCCGCTTTGTGTAGCCTCCTCCAACTGAGCCCCACCGGATTAGGGGCAACACCGGACCTGGGCAGCACCGGACTAAGAGGCAGCACCGGACTAAAGGGCATTCCGGACTAAGAGGCACACCAAACTAAGGGGGCGGCACCAGACTAAAGGGCAGCAGGACTGAATGGCAGATCCTGGCTGGCTGGCTCTGGCCGGATCCCAGCTGGGCCCGGCTCATGGCTGGCTGGTGGATCACCGGCTGCTCTTCTGGCTGGCTGGCGGATCTGGCTGCTCTCTGCGGCTGGCTGGATCCGGCTGCCTCTTGGCTGTTTGTGCTGCGGATCTGGCTGCTCATGGCAGGCTGACGGATCTGGCTGCTCATGGCTGGCGGCGGATCTAGGCTGCTCTTGGCAGGCTGCGGATCTGGCTGCTCATGGCTGCGGAAGGCTCCTGGCTGATCCTGTCTGGCTGAAGGCTCTGGCCTGATCCTGTACAGGCGGAAGGCTCTGGCTGATCTCATCTGTCTGGGGAAGGCTCTGGCACAATCCCTGTTCTGGCGGAAGGCTCCTGGCCGATCCTGTCTGGCGGAGGCTCCCTGGCTACGATCCTGTCTGGCGGAAG